>NC_142012.1:615863-885863 GCF_049901735.1 Notechis scutatus
CTCTATACAGAACTAGATAGATAAATAGAGAGACAGAGGATGTATGGCTGGCTGATAGACAGAGGATGGGTGACATAGATTATATAAAGATCTAGATAGATAGAGATAAAGATAGGTGGACAGATAGTCTCCCAAATGCCTCAATTTTAATTTTTGATATGGTAAAATATCATATACATCCCATATAAAGAAAAACCTCTTTCAGGATGATCCATAATTTTTTTAATAAAAGAAAAGGAGATCGTGAAAGCGAAGAGTTTTAAGGAATGCTGCTCCAACCATGAAAGCTAGCTGCCTGGGGAATTCTTTCAAAGATGTTGAAATTGAGATAAAATGCCCTAACGAATCATAGATTAATGCAAGCAACCCTTTTGCTGGCAACTGAGAAAACGCAGCTACCGCCTCAGCCAAAATCCCCATTATTTTCAAGAATAATTAGATTTTTTTTTTAAAAAAAATCTACTCTCCCCTTTGTTAACATGGCCTGCCTAGCATGGATAGGAAATAATTTTTTTAATATGAACCCGCATGCGTACGCGCGAGGAGGCCTCTTCTTTTTCTTCTCTCTACGAGAGTCACGTCGTACGTCCCCTGAAAAGCCCCCGCCCTTCCGTTTGGCCCCGCCCACGCGAAGTTTCTAGGCGACCGCGGTGCATTCTGGAGAGGAGACCGTTTGACCAGGGTCGCCGCCAAGATGATGGTGAGTGACGGGGAAGCGGTGGGAGAGCCGCGTTTATCCGCCGCCATCCTCCGCGGGACGGGCGTCGTTCGTCTCGCGGGTGGCCTTTCCTTCCTTGGGAGAGGCTTCTGTGCTAGAAGGAGCCGGTATGGATGGAGGCCCGGGGCGGGTCGCCGGTGGGCGGGAGGCCAACGCGGGAGCCTCACCGGTTGCTTCGCCCCTGCAATGTATAGATAGAGGCCTCCCTGAGTAGAGCTGAAAGCCGACGGGCTACACGCGGTCAGAGCCGGAATCCCGGAGAACTATAACTCCCGGCAGCCTCTAGGGCGGCCGGCGCCTTTAAACGGAATGGCTGCCTTGCCGCGAGGCATTGTGGGAGATGTAGTCCGAGAGGAGGAATTCAGGGCGGGACAGCTCCCCATGTGAGCTACAGGTATTGTGCACGTGTGAAGCGTGTTATCGCGTGATGCGCAGGCTGGGTTTGCAGAAGAGGCAGGGCCCTCTCCCTCCTTTCTGCCAGAGGGGATGTGTTTGCAAAAAAATGTATATTTTATTTTATTTTTTAAAAAATGTATTATACGGCCAGCTCATTGTCAAGCCATTCTGGGCTGTTTTCAAACAATAGAAAAACAATACAAAATGATTAAACGTTACACAATGTTCAACAGTAAGAATGAAAACGTTAAAACCAGCCAAGGCCAGAGGAAAGGGGGACCACTAGGAAGATGGGATGGAGGTGGGAATCTTCTCCTAATTTGTTACATTTAATTAATAAAAGTAACATTGACAGAACAATCTTGGACCAGTCCTGCTTTCTAAGCCCTACAGTCCAGAGAAAGGAGGTGAAGCCATTGGGTTTTTATCTCTCTTATCTCTCTTTATCCATCCACTTGAGGATCTTATAGGAAAAGCACAATATGCATACTAAATAATGTAACATTTTTAAAACTGGCATTGCGTTTTTATTTTATGTTTTTAAATTTATACGCTGCCCAATCTCCCTGTCAAACAATTCTGGGCTGCTTTCAACAATAGTAGTGAAGTTATGTCCGACCCATTGCAACCCCATGGACAAGGTTCCTCCAGGCCTTCCTGTCCTCTACCATCTTCTGGAGTCCGTTTAAGCCAGGGGTCCTTCAAACTTGGCAGCTTTAAGACTTTGTGGACTTCAGCTCCCGGAATTCCTCCTCCGGTCATGTTAGCTCCAGGAATTCTGGGAGTTGAAGTCCACAAAGTCTTAAACTTGCCAAGTTTGGAGACCCTGGTGATAGATGATGGATGGATGGGTGGGTGGGGAGACGATAAATGATAGAATTCAGGGGTCTTCAAACTTGACAGCTTTAAGACTTTGTGGACTTCAACTCCCAGAATTCCTCCTCCAGTCATGTTAGCTCAGGAATTCTGGGAGTTGAAGTCCACAAGTGTTAAACTTGCCAAGTTTGGAGACCCTGGTGATAGATGATGGATGGATGGATGGGGAGATGATAGACAGAAAAATGATAGAATTCATGGGTCTTCAAACTTGGCAGCTTTAAGACTTGACTTCAGCTCCCAGAATTCTTCCTCCAGTCATGTTAGCTCAGGAATTCTGGGAGTTGAAGTCCACAAAGTCTTAAACTTGCCAAGTTTGGAGACCCTGGTGATAGATGGATGGGTGGGGAGACGATAGACAGACAGATAAATGATAGAATTCAGGGGTCCTCAAACTTGACAGCTTTAAGACTTTGTGGACTTCAGCTCCCAGAATTCCTCCTCCAGTCATGTTAGCTCCAGGAATTCTGGGAGTTGAAGTCCACAAAGTCTTAAACTTGCCAAGTTTGGAGACCCTGGTGATAGATGGATGGGTGGGGAGACGATAGACAGACAGATAAATGATAGAATTCAGGGGTCTTCAAACTTGACAGCTTTAAGACTTGACTTCAGCTCCCAGAATTCTTCCTCCAGTCATGTTAGCTCAGGAATTCTGGGAGTTGAAGTCCACAAAGTCTTAAACTTGCCAAGTTTGGAGACCCTACTTAAGCTCACACCGACTGCTTCAGTGACTCCCTCCAGCCACCCTCTTCTTCTTTTGCCCTCCATCATTCCCAGCATTCGGCCCTTCTCTAGGGAGTCCTTCCTTCCTTCTCCTGAGGTGGCCAAAGTCTTTGAGTTTCCCCTTCAGGGTCTGGCCTTCTCAAGAGCAGTCAGGGCTGATCTCCTCTAGGACTGACCGGTTGGATGGCCTTGCAGTCCAAGGGACTCGCAGGAGTCTCCTCCAGCCCCAGAGTTCAAAGGCCTCCCATTCTTTGGCGCTCAGCCTTCCTTAGGGTCCAACTTTCCCAGCCATACATTGCAACTGGGAAAACCACAGCCATGTCTCTACGTACTTGTAACTCTGCTTTTTAGGATGCTGTCTAGATTTGCCATAGCTTTCCTCCCCAGGAGCAAACGTCTTTTAATTTCTGGGCTGCAGTCCCCATCTGCGGTGATCTTGGAGCCCAGGAAAATAAAATCTGTCACTACTTCCATTTCTTTCCCATCTATTGAGAGGGCTGGATGCCATGATCTTAAGTTTTCTTAATGTTGAGTTTCAAGCCAACTTTTGCACTCTCCTTCTTCACCCTCACCTCTTCACTTTCTGCCATTAGAGTGGTATCATCTGCATATCTGAGGTTGTTGATAATTCTCCCAGCAATTCCAATTTTTGATTCATCTAGCCCTGCCTTTCTCATGATGGGCTCTGCATATCAGTTAAATAGGCAGGGCGACAGTATATACAGCCTTGCTGGACTCCTTTCCCAATTTTGAACCAATCGGTGGTTCCGTGTCCAGTTCTCACTGATGCTTCTTGACCCGGGTATAAGTTTCTCAAGAAACAAGATGGTCTGGTACTCCCATCTCTTGAAGGACTTGCCACAATTTCTTGTGATCCACACAATCAAAAGCTTTAGCATAGTCAGTGAAGCAGAAGTAGATGTTTTTTTCTGGGACTCCCTAGCTTTCTCCATTGTATGTTGGCAATTTGATCTCTAGTTCCTCTGCCTCGTTGAAATATTGCTTTCAACAATAAAGAAACACAATGCAAAATGGTTAAATATTAAAAAGGTTCAGCATTTAAGAATTAAAACATTAAAATCAACCAAGACCAGGCGAAAGGAAGCCCCGGGTCCATATATATATCCACTTGAGGATCTTGTAGAAAAGCAAAATGCACATAATAATGTAACATTTTTAAAACTGGCATTACATTTCAGATGCATTCTCCAACTGTTGAATTTTTAATACAATCCTTAACGAAAAGCTAAAAACAGGAATCATGCAATTGTTCATTTTTCAGGATAACGGAAAAGATAGAAGTGCCCAGCATTTATTTCTTATGCATTTAATGTTCTGATATGCAGCAATATAAACCTTTTAGAAGGGCATTTTTTTTCATTAACAGCAGTTTATTAGTTGTTAATTCTATCCGCTCATTATAA
Source organism: Notechis scutatus (assembly GCF_049901735.1). Taxonomy (NCBI): domain Eukaryota; kingdom Metazoa; phylum Chordata; class Lepidosauria; order Squamata; family Elapidae; genus Notechis; species Notechis scutatus. The sequence goes on from NC_142012.1 coordinate 620,001, forward strand.
TCTACTAGCTCTATACCTGTGCTTTGCTATGAAACTATCTGGTTGGGCTGAGTTTTTGGGGAGGAAAATAAGGGGGGGGGGTCTGTCTCTGCCTACCAGCATCCATCAGTATTCATCTGGCTAGCGTCCTGTCAGTGTGTGAGAGAGGCTGTTTGGAAACTGAAACAGTATTTGCTGTGTGAGCAAGAAGGAGACAGCAAGGAGCCTGGACGTGGCTTAGCTCAACTGTTCTGTACTAAAGCTGCTTGATGCTCTGAAACTGAAACTCCTCTGCTTGTGTTTTGCCTTTGGAAGAGATTTCTTTCCAGGTGGGGATGGTTAAGGTTAGGGGAGTAGGACTCCTTAGCATCAGAGCGTGTTAATAATAATATAGGAAATATTCTAAATGCTCTGATGGTCATTTCGAAAAATCCTTTCTTAGTGAGCACCTAGGAGCCAAGAGGAACATACATACGTGCCAAATTTCAAGTTTGTAGGCTTTACGGTTCTGGAGATTTTGTGATGATGCATGAGTGGCATTTTGCTTTTATATATATATATATAGCAGAAAATCTAATATCCCTTAAAGGCATCATTTATTTTTACTCTCTGTTGAAAATGCTCCTTTTCTTCAATTTTAGGCCTTTTCCACGCCAGAAACATTTTTTTTTTGTATGTCAAATGAAATATGTTCTTTTACAGGTAGTCCTTAACTTACAACAGTTCATTTAGTGACTGAAGTTACAACGGCACTGAAAAAAAAAAAGGATGTTTTTTCACGGGATCAAAATTCGGACGCTTGGCCACTGCCTCGTGTTTACAACGGTCGCAGTGTGTCCCGGGGGGTCACGTGATCCCCTTTTGCGGCCTGACGAGCGAAGTCAATGGAGGAAGTCGGATTTGCTTAGGAAACCTGGGTTGACTAACTTAGCAATGGAAGTGATTCGCTTTAACAATAAGACAGGCCATAAAATGGGACAACGCGCCTTGCACAATTGCCCCATGTAGCAACTGAAATTTGGGGCTCAATTGTAGTTATAAGTCGAGGACTACCTTAAAGACATCACGGTGGGTTGTTGTTTTTTTACTAAGCTGCTTTTTCTTCAACTTTCTGCTTTTCCCGTGGCAAAAATAACTGGATAATTGGTGTCGTTAGGGATACACCCTAGCAAAATGTGCAACGGCAGTCAGGCAGGCAGAATATGTGAGATAAACGTTGTTGTAGTTTACACTCAGTAAAACAGATACACAGTGCTAGTTAAATAGTTTATTCCAGTAAGATTGTTAGCATAGTCAAACAGTCCATATATCATACACTTAGTTCAGTCCGTCCGGGGATTATCCATTAGCAAAGTCCAGTGTCGAAAAAGAGGTCAGTAAACTTACAAATAATCAGTCCAGTAATATATCTCTTTTTGCAGTAGAGATATGAAGAAAATCAAACCTCTTTTCTTCGTTCAGCAATAGCAGGGAAAACACGCAGTTATCACCATCAATCCATCATTGTCAGCAATCCAGTAAAAGCCAGCAAACAGTGAGCTCTCTTGCTCCCTCTTATGGTGATTTTACAACCGCACCCAAAATACATGTATTACAGTTAAAGTGATACACACAATCATAGTCTATATATATTATTTTACCCAAACTAAGTTAGGTAACCATGTTATTCCTAACAGGTTTTTTTTTTTTTTCTGGGCACACAATGAAATGTGTTGTGCTGGGTTTGCCTCTTTTGGCCTGGCGACACCTTGACCTGTGACCCAACCTTGTTTTTTCCCTCCAGCCCACACCTGTCATCCTGCTGAAGGAAGGCACAGATACCTCTCAAGGGATCCCGCAGCTGGTTAGCAACATCACCGCTTGCCAGGTGATCGCGGAAGCTGTCCGGACTACGCTGGGCCCCCGGGGCATGGACAAACTCATTGTGGACGACAGAGGTGAGGCTGGGTCATGCCCCTGTCGGAGTCTGAATCCAAGGAGGAAGACGAACAGCAGACGGGGAGTGGGAGTGTGGCTCCGTTGGCTGTGGAAGAAACTGGGGAAGGGCACAGTCCGGCTGGGCAGAGCAGGGGAGAGGTAGAACAAGGGAGAGGGAGTTCACCCAGACCCACCCCTTCTTCATCCTAGGGCACGCAGGGAGGAACGGAGAAGGGAGCAACGGGGTTTGCATGGCTTACGGGGGAGGAAAGGGCCCTGATTCCCTTCGTTAGCTGCAGCTGGGAACACAGTACTTAAAAAGGGAAGCTGCGCATAGCAAGTTGTTGGGAGCAAATCGTGAATTATCTGGTATCGTGGAGGCTTATCTGGGTTCCTGGCGTCTTCCCAACTGGGTGTGTTTTGCTGGCCTTTCAAGTCCGCAATTCCTTCTCTTGCCCTGTCCAGTTAATTACCGCAGCGTGATTTGTGTGGATTTTTAGTTACAGTTTGTATGTACTTCGTTTTCGGACTGAATTTCCTCCGCTTAAAGGCTGTTCTTGGGAGAGTTTTTTTTTCCCCCAGCCAGAAGGACATTGGGGGCAAAGTTGGAGGTATTAAAGGGACTCTTCTTACTTATGTGACTGTGTTGCCTTTATGCCCCAAGTCGTCACAGGCTGGTGTTGCCAGAGACCCCCCAATTGCCAAGAAATCAGGGGTCTCTCCAACTTTAGCCACTTTTAAAGAGGGTGGACTTCAACTCCCAGAATTCCTCAGCCGACTGGCTGAGGAATTCTGGGAGTTGAAATCCACCCGTCTTCAAAGTTGGAGAGACCCTGGACTTTTACATCATTCCCTTACCATTGTAGGCTGCCTTTATGGGCCCTGCCTTAATGCAGGTAGTCCTCAACTTGCAACAAGTTCATTTAGCGACCGACGGTTCAAACTTACCATGGCACTGAAAAAAAAGTGGTGCGTGGCCGTTTCCCACAGGACGGTTGTAGCATTCCCGTAGTCACGTGATTGAAATCCAGGTGGTTCGTATTTACGACGGCTGCGGCGTACCTGGGGGTCGCGTGATCCCCTTTGCGGCCTTCGGGCAGGGAAAGTCCACGGGGAAGTTGGATTTGTTTAACAACCTTATGACGAACTGGGGGCAAAATCACTTTAACAAATGTTTTCACTTAGCAGCAATCATCGATTGTGGTCATAACTCGAGGGCTACATGTATTAGGAACTAACTAGATCCCCGTGTTTCGCTACGAAACTACGTCGCCGGGCTTAGTTTTGGGGGAGGAAAATAACGGGGGTGGGGGAGAATTCTGCCTCTGCCTACCAGCCTCCATCGGTATTCATCTGGCTAGCGTCCTGTCAGTGTGTGAGGGAGTTGAGGGCTGTTTGGAAACTGAAACAGTATTTGTGTGAGCAAGAAGGAGACAGCAAGGAGCCTGGGTGTGGCTTAGCTCAACTGTTCTGTACTAAAGCTGCTTGGTGCTCTGAAACTGAAACTCCTCTGCTTGTGTTTTGCCTTTGGAAGAGATTTCTTTTCAGGTGGGAAGGGGGAGTAGATCTCCTTAGCATCAGAGCGTGTTAATAATAATAATAATATAGGAAATACTCTAAACGCTCTGATGGTCATTTCGAAAAATCCTTTCTTAGTGAGCCCCTAGAAGCCAAGAGGAACATATGGGCCAAATTTCAAGTTTGTAGGCTTGACGGTTCTGGAGATTTTGTGATGATGCGCGAGGGGTATTTCTCTTTTATATACATAGATAGATTACTCTTACGAGTCCTGGCAGTTTCCTGAAATAAAAACACCCACAATACAACAAAAGAGTTGCATATGCTGCAACATTAAACACCCCAAAACACATTTTTCATTCAATTAAAAGACACTTCCACTGCCATGACCCCTTTCGCTGTTCGGACTCTGCTCAAATGTCCCTACTATGTCAAACACTCTTCCGTGTGTGCAGAGCTGGCAGCTGTCAATCTTTGCAGGCAAAGCCACCATCTCCAACGACGGCGCCACCATCCTGAAGCTCCTGGACGTGGTCCACCCTGCGGCCAAGACGCTGGTAGACATCGCCAAGTCCCAAGACGCAGAGGTGGGCTCGGGAAAGAGGAAACACAACACTGGGGGGTTGGCGGTTGGGTTAGTCTCTGCAGCTTCTCCATCCTCTAGGTACCGGATGTTGTCCCGAAGATGCTGTTCAAAAAGGCAACTGGACTTCCTTGCTTTTATTTTTATTTTTTTTATTTTCCCTTCGAAAACGTTCTGGGATGAGAAGCAAAACGTTTTCAAGGAAATAAAAAGAATAAGGGGGAAAAGTTCCTGTTTTTCTTTTGAAAAGCACCTTTGGGAGAACTGGGGTGGGGGGGAGAGGACAAAGTGAAGGAAGTGCCCCTGGAGAGAGAAAGAGAGCGGAGATTCTCCAATTCAGGGGGCCCCAAACTTGGCCACTTGAAGATTTGTGGACTTCAACTCCCAGAATTCACCAGCCAGCCCCGGCACTCACTCTCTCTCTCTCTCTCTCTCTCTCTCTCTCCTCTCCCTCTCCTCTCCTCTCCTCTCCTTTCCACTCTCTTTCCTCTCTTTCCTCCAACTCTTTTTCTTGGAGGACCATGCACAGAAGGGCCACCAGCTATGCTGGCCGGAGAATTCTGGGAGTTGAAGTCCACAAGTCTTCAAGTGGCCAAGTTTGGGGACCCTTGCTCCGATTCATTGTCCCTCCGGAGGGAGGGGAAAGTGGAGCACAGGCGGTCTTCGACTTACAACAGTTCATTTAGTGATCAGAGTGGCCACGGCACAGGAAAAAAAAGGGACTTAACCATATGACGATTTCAGTATTAAACGCCCCCCCCATAGTCACCTGATCAAAATTCAGCTGCTTGGCAGCTGACTCTCATTTACGACGGTTGCAGCGTCCCCAGAGAGGGGGGAGGTTTCACACGATCTCCTTTTGCGTCCTTCTGACACCCAGAGTCACTGGGGGAAGCCAGATTCCCTTAACCACCCTGTGAGTAACTTAACATCTGCGGTGATTCGCTTAACAACCGTGACAAGAAAGGTCATAAAATGGGGCAGAATCTCATTTAACCGACGTCTCGCTCAGCCACAGGAAATTTGGGCTCAATTGAGATCGTGAGCCGTGGGCTACCTATAATCTTGTTTTGATAGCCTAGGAGGAATTTCAGGAGCTGAGCAAGCCCTAAGCGAGACTCTGGGATGCTAAGGCCCCTAGTCTGGATGAAGCACAGGGGGTCCTCGACTTACAACAGTTCGTTTAGTGACTGTTCAAAGTTACGATGGCACTGAGGGAAAAATGACTTGCTTATTTACTTAGTTATTCTCACACTTACGACCATTGGAGCCTCTCCCAGGGTGATCAAAATTTGGACGCTATGCAACTGACTCATATTTATGCCGGTCGCAGTGACTCGGGGTCACCTGATCCCCTTTGGCCCAATCCCCTTAAAAGCAAACTCAAGGGGAAAGCTAGATTCGCCTCACAACTGTTTGACTCATTTAACAACTGCAGTCATTCGCTTAACAACAAGAAAGGTCGTCAAATGGGACGCTTGACATAACGTTTCGCTTATCCGCAGACATTTTGGGCTCCAATTGTGGCCGTAAGTCAAGGGCTGCCTGTATGCTAAAGGTGTAGGGGGGGGATCCTGTGGAGGTGATGCTCTGAATCCAGAGATCTACTCCTGTAAGGGAAGATCTGGGACTCTTGGGATAAATTTGGACGTGGTCTCGGTTGGAGGAAGGAAAAAGTGGGGAAGGGACGAAGCGGAGCTTCCTCAGGAAAACTCTTCCTCTTATCCCGAGTGTCAGCGTTCCAGCAAACCTCCACAATAACTCCCAAGACAGACATTTTCCAGTTCCTTTCATTTCGGGTAGTAAACTGGCCCAAACCGGAATCCCGAATCTGAAAATTCTGGGCTTCCTTGGCAATAAGTAAAAACGACAAATCCACCCCCTGCACCCATCATCACATCGCATGCCTCAATCGCCATCCAACTTGGGACTTCCCCTCACTTAGGTGCCAAATAACATGACCTTGAATCAGAAAAAGAATGTTGCTATGTCTAACACACCCTCCCAAGAAATCCCCACTTTCCCAGGCTCAAAAGGTGGCGATGGGGGCGCATCTGGTCTCCATATGGCTTCCAAAGCTGACGCCGAGATTCTTCTCTTCCCAGGTTGGGGACGGCACCACCTCGGTGACTCTCCTGGCTGCCGAATTCCTGAAGCAAATCAAGCCCTACGTGGAAGAAGGCCTTCACCCCCAGATCATCATCCGTGCCTTCCGTGTGGCAACCCAGCTGGTAAGCTGAAGCCGGGGCGGTCCCGTTGGGCCAATTTCCCTTCCGGAAAACCCGTTTTCGCCTCGCGATGCGACAAGGCGAATTGATCTGCGGAGTCTTAGCGGCTCCTAGGGGTTTTTGCACTAAGAGTGTCGCCCAAAACCTTGGAGAAGAAGGTGGGGGGGGAAAAATAAGCTGGCTGGAAGACTCGCGTGGGCCACATGCGTCCCAGGATTAACTCAAGAGAGGAACCATCGAATAGCAAACGGGGTTATCCAGTCTCCTCTTGTAAGCCTCCTGGTGGCAAGCGGTTCCACTGGATCATTGTCCTCCCTGTTAGGAAATTCCTCCTTCATTCCAGGTTGCTTCTCTCCTGGATTAGTTTCCATCTGTTGCTTCTTGTCCAGCCTTCGGGGCTTTGGAGAGGAGCTTGACCCCCGTCTTCTCAGCCAGAGCCCCTCAAAAGGTTGGAAGACGATCATGTCAACCCTCTAGTCCAGGGTGTCCAACCTTGGCCACTTTAAGACTTGTGGACTTCAACTCCCAGAGTTCCTCAGCCAGCAAAGCTGGCTGAGGAACTCTGGGAGTTGAAGTCCACAAGTCTTAAAGTGGCCAAGGTTGGACACCCCTGGACTAGTCCTTCTTTTCTGAACTTTTACAGAATAATATAGGCTTAGAACAGGCCTATTGGTTCTGTGGGCGTGGCTAGGTGGGAGTGGCCATGTGACTGGATGGGAGTGGCTTCATTTTTATTTTTAATTTTGGCAGCCTTCCCCTCCGGTCATGGTTTGTTTTGGGGCCTCAAGGAAGCCTCCTGTGGGAGGATGGTTTTGCGCCCAGAAAGGCAAAAATGGAGCACGGTGGAAGGGGGATGCAGTGCCAACCTTACCACCACCACCCCGCGTGCCCCTTTTGGCCTCCTGGGCCTCAGGGAAGCCACCTGGGCGAAATAGTAAGAGAGCGAGAGGGATCCTGGAACAGCTGATCATCAGAACAGCTGATCGTCGGGAGGGGGGGAAAGAAAGAAATACCTTAAGGCAGTGGTCCCCAACCTTTTTTGTACCAGGGACCAGTTTCAAGCACAAACACTTTTTCAAGGACCGGGGGAGAATCCGAGTTTGGTGGTTTGCTTGCAGACGTTTCATTACCTGACTAGGTAACATCTGATGTTGTTACCTAGTCGGGTAATAAAACGTCTGCCAGCAAACCACCAAGTTCAGGGAGCGCCTTGGCCCTGCCTCCCTCAGCCCCATCCCTCAGGTGTCTCCCTCCCCTCCCTCCCTCAGGTGTCTGCCTCGTTCCTCTCTCAGTCGCTCTCTCGCTGCTCCACCAGCCCAGGAAGAAACTGCTTCAAAGAAGCCGGGGGTGGCTTTTCCTGTCGGCGCAGCTCCTCCGAAGCGCCCGTTTACCCCCCCCGCCCGCCCCGCGCGGTTCAACCCAGTGCTCCATTCTGCCTGCCTTCGTTTCGGAGCAGCTTCGGCTGATAAAAAGAGGCGAATAGTTATTATTCTCAGCCGAAGCTGCTCCCAAACAACCAGACAGGCAGGCAGGCAGAACGGAGCACTGAATTGAAGCGTGGCGGGCGGGCGGGTGGGGGGAGCGGGCGCTCGGAGGAGCTGCGGCGACAGGAAAAGCCACACACACACCCCCGGCTCGAAGCAGTTTCTTCCTGGGCTGGTGGAGGAGCGAGAGAGCGACTGAGAGAGGAACGAGGCGGGAGGAAACCGAAGCCGCTGAGCCGGAGAGCAGGACAGGCTTCGGTTGCTTCCTCCCTCCCCTTCTCTCATTTGTGTCCTTGATCCCTGATCCCAGCAGGATTCACCGAAGGCGAAGAAAGCCGCCATTTTTTTTATTTATTTTTTATTTGCGGCCTGGTACAGAGTGCTCCACGGACCGGTACCAGTCCGCGGCCCAGTGGTTGAAGACCCCTGCCTTAAGGAGTGACTGGGCAGGGAAGAAGGCAGTCAGCAATGTCGGGCATGTGCAATAAGGACGGGTGGGGCTAGGAGGGGTGGGTGGAGAGGGCGGGGCCAGCCAGGAACACAATTTGCCCGTTCTCCGAACTGCCCAGAATCACAACCACCGGTTCTATGAAACCGGTCCGAGGCGGTAGAATCCCACCCCTGGCTTGGAAGGGACCTTGCAGGTCTTCTAATCCAACCTTCTGCACAAGCCAGGAGACTCTCGACGGTTTCAGACAAACGGTTGTCCCGTCTCCTCTTCAATGCCTCCAGCGATGAACCACCCACAACGTCTGAAGGAAAAAAAATTCCACTAGTTGAATTTCCCCCCCTTTTTTCTTCAGGAAATCCCTCCTTAGTTCCAGGTTGCTTCTCTCCTTTGGTTAAGTTTCCATCCGTCGCTTCTTGTCCTGCCTTTTTGGGGCGTTGGAGAACGGATTTGACCCCCTTTCTTGTTTTCCTTTGGGCAGGCAGTGGAGAAGATTCGGAAGATTGCGGTCACCATCAAGAAGACGGATCCAGCGTAAGTGGTTCTCGGTCTCTTTTGCGATTGTGTTTGTGGGAAGAACCGTTTCTGGAATGATGGGATGGATGAAATGCCCTGGATGGAGAGAGAGAGACACAGAGGGAAGAGAGAAAGAGACAGAAAGAGAGAGACCCAGAGGGAGAGAGAGAGAAGAGAGAAAGAGACAGGAGAGAGGTACAGAGGTAGAGGAGAGAGACAGACAGACAGAGACAGATAAAGAGGGAGAGAGACACAGACAGAAGAAAGAGAGAGATCCAGAGAGAGAGAGAGAGAGACAAATAGAGGGGCAGAGAAGGGGAGAGAGAGAGTGAAGAGAGAAAGAGACAGAAAGAGAGATACACAGAGAGAGAGAGAGAGAAGAGAGAGAGACAGGAGAGAGGTACAGAGATAGAGGGAGACAGACACAGACAGAAGAAAGAGGGAGAGAGACAGACAGAAGAAAGATCCAGAGAGAGAGAGAGAGAGAGAGAGAGACAAATAGAGGGTAGAGAAGGGGAGAGAGACAGAGTGAAGAGAGAGGGAAGAGAGAAAGAGACAGAAAGAGATACACAGAAGGAGAGATAGAGAAGAGAGAAAGAGAGAGAGGAGAGAGGTACAGAGATAGAGAAGAGAGAGACAGACAGATAGAGACAGATAAAGAGGGAGAGAGACACAGACAGAGAAGAAAGAGAGAGATCCAGAGAGAGAGAGAGAGACAAATAGAGGGGCAAGAGAAGGAGAGAGAGAGAGGAGAGAGAAGGCCATAGTCTGTTTATATTACTGGAACAATCCCATATTGTGGCAGTGGGAAATCTTTTTAGGTCTGGCATTCCCAAAGTAATTCCTTCCTCTTGATTGATGGGAGAGATTTCCCTCCCTGCCTATTGCCGTTCTGCTTATTCCTCCCTTTAAGCTCCTCAGCATTGTGGGCTGGTCAGGGCAACAGGAGGGGGGCGGGGGGGAGACAGGACAGATGCCTCCTGCAGCATTTTGCTGGCCAAAACAGAGCCACGGGGTCCTTCGCTATTTCCAGGCTGGGCCCTTGGGGCCAGATTTAAGCACCACCCCTGCCCTAAAGTCTTATCAGCGGCCATGCAAACTGTCCCCTCTCCCTTTGGCTTCCTCCCCCCGTAGAGAGCTGAGTGGCCTGCTGGAGAAGTGCGCCAGCACCGCGTTAAGTTCCAAGCTGATTTCCCATCAGAAGGACTTCTTTGCCAAGATGGTGGTGGACGCTGTCACGATGCTGGACGAGCTGCTGCAGATCAAAATGATTGGCATCAAAAAAGTGCAAGGTGGAGCTTTGGAGGTAGGCTTCTGGAGAGGAGGGGAATGTGTGTGGGGGGGAGGAGGAGGTTCCTGTTGGATGCCCACCTGCATTTCTGGATAAGGAAGTGAAATGTCCGAAAACGTTTCCGCAGCCAGCATGATGTCACCGAGCGCCGTTCACTCCTCACAAGAGTGGTACCTATTTATCTACTCGCGTTTGCATGCTTTTGAAGAGTGGCGCAGTAACCTAGAGATGGAGCTCTTCCCCTCACAATCAGGAGAGGCTGTGAGTTCGATCCTAGGTAGAAGTACATATTTCTCTCTCTGGGCACAATGAGAATATATTTGCTGGGGGAAGAAACCTCTGCATTGGTGACAGGAAGGGCATCTGGCCAGTAAACACTCAGCTCTGTTCAGTTGCCCAAACTCCACCTCACAAAGCGATTATGGTGTCATTAAAAGAAGATGATTGATTTTCATGCTTTCGAACCGCTAGATTGGCAGGAGCTGAGGCTAGGACGGGAACTCAACCATTGCGTGGCGCTCGGGTCTCCAACCTGGGCTGCCGGCTTTCCAGTTGACAAGCTCAGTATCTTTAACCACTGAGTCATGGTGCCCCACCCCCAAATAGGCTAGTAGATCGAAAGGTAAAGATTTCCTGGTCAGTCGTGTCCGATTCTAGAGGTCGTTGCTCACCTCTGTTTCAAGGCCATTGAGCCAGCACTGTCCGAAGACATTTCTGTGGTCGTGTGGCCAGCATGACATCACGGAGTGCCGTTAACTTTCCACTGGAGTGGTACCTATTGATCTACTCACATTTGCATGCTTTCAAACCGCTAGGCCGTGTGAGGAACGGCAGGACTTGCCCAGTTGTTCTCAGAAGCTCCACCCTGAGCCATTTTTTCTTTTTCTTTATTTCTTCTTTTGCAGAATTCCCAGCTGGTGGCTGGCGTGGCCTTCAAGAAAACCTTCTCCTATGCCGGCTTTGAGATGCAGCCAAAGAAGTACGAGTCGCCCAAGATCGCCCTGCTCAACATTGAGTTGGAGCTCAAAGCCGAGAAGGACAACGCCGAAGTCAGAGTCCAGAATGTGGCGGTGAGGCCTGGGCTCTTCTTAAAGGGGTGGAGTTGCAGTTATTTAGTTAGTGACACGGTTGTTAAGTGAACCTGGCTTCTCCTGTTCACTTCGCTCGTCAGAAGGTCGCAAGAGGGAATCCCGTGACCTCCCCAGCGTCACTGCGACCGTCACAAATATGAGTTAGTTGACCAAGCCTTTGAAGTTTGATCACCTGACTGGGGAAAGCTGCAGTGGTTGTAAGTGTGAAAAATGGTCGTAAGTCCCTTTTTTCCAGCACTGTCGTAACTTCGAACGGTCACTAAACGGTTGGTAGTCAAGGGCTACATGATATCACTTGATATTGACATATCAATTAACCACCTTTTCTTCCTTTCAACCACAGTTAAATCTGTTGTTGTAATGTGTTGTTCCTCTTGTCATATAATATATGACTAAATAAACGCATACAAAATTATGCATATACTCACATATAATATATGTGGGTATATGTTCTGACCAAGGCTTATGGAGACACTTAACAAACACGTTAGTCCCCAAACCCTTATTTCAATGGCTGTGAATTTTAGTCATTCACAGCCTGCAATGAGTCTCACACTGTAAATAATCCCACGGAAGTCTGCCAAAGTCCTTTGGGATAAGTCTGATAAGCACCCACCTTTATCTCCCTTGAAATGCTGTCAGTGACTAAATTTCCAATTAGTTATACGAGGCCAAACGGAGCACAAATTCAACACCGAGCTTTAGGTTTCAAACCAACCAGTATGAAAAAAGTTGCTTCCTGCAAAGGCTCCTGTCCCTTTGCTTTTCCTTTATGTCTTATGGGAGGGGCCAATCACCTCCAAGCCTTACTCCCAAATCACCCCTTTTGTCTAAACTGCTCTTGCCTTCTGGCAGCTCTGTGCATGCGCACGCTGGGAACAGGCTCCCCGTGTTCCTCTGCCTTGCTGCTGTCAGATTCTGGAGGCTCCGTAGTCAGCACATCATTCCCAGATGGCCCTGGCCCCATCACTGTGTCGGACGCAGGACCCTCATCCGAGTCCTCCCCAGACTCCCGGACTGGCCCATGTTCCTCCCCACTGTTGACTCTGCTGCCGTCTCCGCAGGCTGCCGATGGACCACAGCAGTATATGCATAATTTATATTGAATTTATATTGAATTTATAGTATGTATTGGAGGCGACGATCCTTTGAGATCTGTAGGCAAGCTACTTTCATTTTAACATACGCCGATTAGTGGACATTCCAAGTGACAATCGAGTTATTTTAATTCTAATCTGAGTTGATCTAATCTGCAGTGGTGTAGGGTTTCCTGCCTAAGCAGGGGGTTGGACTAGAAGACCTCCAAGGTCCCTCCCAACTCTTGTCCGTTCTATTGTGTTTCTAATCTGGGTGTGTATTACACGCCCCAAACTTTCCTTAGGTTCATTGTGGTCCATAATGCTTCTGGTCCCACAGGATTATCAGGCCATCGTGGACGCCGAGTGGAACATCTTGTACGACAAACTAGACAAGCTCAGCAAATCCGGAGCCAAAGTCATCCTCTCTAAACTGCCCATCGGGGACGTGGCTACTCAGTACTTTGCGGACAGGGACATGTTCTGTGCTGGACGGGTCCCCGAAGAAGACCTGAAGAGGACCATGATGGTAAGGCCCCTTTCCCTTGGGCTCTCCAGGGTCCCCATGGGCCGAGGCCGAGGTGGTTATTCAGCCGGTTTGGACCGGTTCTTGAGAACCGGTAGCGGAAATGTTGAGTCGTTCGGAGAACCGGCCAATCCCACAGTCTCCCACAGTCCTCCCCCTCTTCCTCCCTGCAAATCTCACTCCTTACTAGCACTGATGATGTTACCTAGTTTGGGTAATAAAACATCTGCAGGAAAACCAGCAAGCTCAGAGAGCACCAAGGTTTCCTCCTCCTCTTCCTCCTCCTCCTCCTCCTCTTCTCTGCAACACCCCTTCCTTTTAGCACTGATGATGTTCCCTAGTTGGGTCATGAAATGTCTGCAAGAAAACCAACAAGCTCAGAGAGCACCAAGGTTTCCTCCTCCCTCCTCCTCTCCTCCTCCTCCTCCTCCCCTCCTCCTCCTCCTCCTCCTCCTCCTCCCCCTCCTCCTCCTCCTCCTCCTCCTCCTCCTCCTCCTCCTCCTCCTCCTCCTCTTCTCTGCAACACCCCTTCCCTTTTAGCACTGATGATGTTCCCTAGTTGGGTCATGAAATGTCTGCAAGAAAACAGGCTCAGAGAGCACCAAGGACCCCACAGATCTTCTCCTCCTCCTCCTCCTCCTCTTCCTCCTCCTCTTCCTCCTCCTCCCTGCAAACCCTTCTCCCTTCTAGCACTGAGGATGTTACCTAATTGGGTCATGAAACATCTGCAAGAAAACCACCCAGCTCAGAGAGCACCAAGGACCCCCACAGTTCAACCCTGAGCTAAAAATATTCCCTTCTGTTGGTACAGGTGTGACTGTTAGGGGGAGAAAAAAAAACAGCCCCATCTAGTGGTGGGAATCTCAGGTGGGCTCCTGAATTACTTGTGTCCATGTTGTCCCTGTTGCACTTAAAAGGGTCTGTTTTGCATGGCAGGCCTGCGGTGGATCTATTCAGACCAGCGCCAACGCTCTCACGGACGACGTCCTCGGATGCTGCGACCTCTTTGAAGAGGCCCAGATTGGAGGGGAGAGGTAAGGGGCGGATGGCCGGGGGGGAGGGGACGGGAAGGGGGACGCTTCAGGGCTTGGAAAAATCCCTGGAGGAGCCTCAGTGGCATCATCATCTGCTCTTCTTCGTTCTGCAACCTTGGAGAAGATTGCATGGAATAATCATGGCAGTTGGGCTTCCTAGCCTGGTTTGGTGCTTCTGAATTTGGGCTGGACCAAGCTGGGGGCTTCTTCTGGAAAGCAGAGGTGGCCAGTGTCCTGGGAATCCAAAACACTTGGAGGGCTTCACCTGGATCTCCATGATCCCAGATATAACATTGGGTTCCCAGGAAATAATGGCTCCGACGTGTTGATTTTAAAGCAGGGGCATCAAACTTGCGCTGTCACCAGGGGGTGGGATTCCAAAAAAATCCCAGCAACCGGTTCGCTGCCCAGTTGCTGGCTGGGCGTGGCCATGGTGGGCATGGCCTACTGCAGGCATGATATTCTTCCGATTAAAATCGGAATTCCGATTTTTTGGGGAATCGCCCCCTCCTTTCCCCCCACCCCTTCTTCTCCTCCTTCCCCTCCCCTCGGAGGCCCCGAGTCGGAGTTGCTGGCGCGTGCTCACGCAGCTCCAGTCCCGTTGCCTCAGGAAGGGAAAGGCAAAAAGGAAGAGCCGCGGCGCGCGCTTGCAACGGCAGCAGCGGCTCCTGGTTTTGCCTTTCCCTTCCCGAGGCAACGCTGACTGGAGCCGCACGAGCTGCGCCGGCGGTAGCAACTCCTGACAGCCCCAGCCGGATACCTGAGCGGAGCCCGGGCGGTGCGAGCGGAGGCCGCTGAGCGGCAGGAAAAGGGAGCTGGGCCAGCCACAGACCAGCCTCTGTGCAACACGCCTCCGCCCAGCCCCGGCGAGGGAAAGCAGCGGACGCTCCCGGGCGCGCGGCGGGGGGTCTCTTTTGGCCGGCCCCGATTTTTTTTCAGAGCGGAATATCATGCCTGCTACTGGAACGCCTGGGAGAGCCGCTTTTCACCTTCCCCACAGTCTGGAAGCTTCCTCAGGCCTCTGGGAGTGTGAAAACGGACTCCCCTGGACTCCGGAGGCCAGAAACAGGTCCGGTTTCTGGACTTCCAGAAGGCCCGTTTTCCACCCTCCCAGAGCCTGCATCCACCAGGGGGCACGTAGAGACTCCCGGGGTGGACGTGGGGCCAGCCGGTTCGGTTCAACTACCTGTTGGGCGAACCACATGTAAATTTAACATCCGGTTCTCCTGAACTGGCTGAATCCCACCCCTGATTGTCAAGTGACGTATCGCGACTTTTTCCCCCTCTTTGCTAAACCGGGGGTGGGCATGGCCAGTGCGTGATGCATCCCGCTGCAACTTTTGATACCCCTGATTGAAAGGAATGCCTCCTTACTTGCTCTCTTATCCTACATTCACTGGGACCTAAGAATGTTGTAAGACCATGAAGTTGTACTAATG
Organism: Notechis scutatus; assembly: GCF_049901735.1. NCBI lineage: Eukaryota > Metazoa > Chordata > Lepidosauria > Squamata > Elapidae > Notechis > Notechis scutatus. The sequence continues at coordinate 635,131 of NC_142012.1, forward strand.
TTGTATCTTGTCTATTTATTTTGTCGTGTTCATGTAATGTCTGTTTGAGGTAGTGACCCTTAGAGAGCTGTAGGCCACGAAATTTCATTTTAATGTATGCCGATCAGTGTCCATTCAGAGTGTCAAGCCCCTGTTGGGATCTGATTCTGAGGGAGAGGCCGAGCAGCTGACGGAGTGGGAGGGGCTCTGGTGGCTGGGGAGGAAACTAGGGAATGGCACAGCCGGCTGGGCATTCAGAGGAAGACCCAGGGCCACCCCCTCTTCATCCTAGGGCATGCAGGGAGGAACGGAGAAGGGAGCAACGTGAGTTGTGTGGTTTACGGGGGAGGAAAGGGCCCTGATCCCCTTCATTAAGCCATACCTAGGAAAACTGTTGAAAAAAGGCAAACTTGCTGGAAGCAAAGCATGCATTATCTTTGCTTGTCAAGTCTTATCTGGGTTCTGGCGTCCTCCCAACTCTGTGTGTTTCGTTATCTTTTGAGTTCTGCAATTCCTTATCCTGCCTTGTCTTGTTCATTGCTGCAGCTGTGCTTTGTGTTGGTTTTTATTTATAATTTTTATGTACTTTGGGTTCGGACGGAGTTTCTTCCTTTTAAAAACTGTTCTCGGGAGAGTTTTTTTCTCCAGCCGATGATAACTGGACATTGGGGTCCAAGTTGGAGGTATTAAAGGAATTTTATCTACTTTTGTGACTTTGTTGCTTTTGTGCCACACCCCTTTGGGTCATCACACAGGGGGACAATAAAGTGTCTACAGTGCGTTATCTCTTTTGAAGCCTCCCTTTTCCCATTCTCTGACCCAAAGTCCTTTTTTTCCTCTCTCTCTCTCTCTCTCACCCTCTGGCAGGTATAACTTCTTCACAGGTTGCCCCAAGGCCAAAACCTGCACAATTATCCTGCGAGGCGGCGCAGAACAGTTCATGGAGGAGACGGAGCGTTCCCTGCACGATGCCATCATGATCGTACGAAGGGCGATCAAGGTAAAAGGGGCCGGGTGGGGTTTCTGCAAGGGGTGGGTGTGGACAATCGAAGGCCGGGAAAGAGGGGGGGTGTCATTCGATCTCGTCCTCCTGGCTGTGTGCCAAATTCCACCCCCCCCAAAGAAATCTGGAGATACATATATATTTTTCCCCCCCGTCTCCAGCACGATTCCGTAGTCGCCGGCGGCGGAGCGATAGAAATGGAAATCTCCAAATACCTGCGAGATTATTCCAGAACCATTCCGGGCAAGCAGCAGCTGCTGATCGGGGCGTACGCCAAAGCCCTGGAGATTATTCCACGCCAGCTTTGCGACAACGCCGGCTTCGATGCCACCAACATCCTCAACCAGCTCCGAGCCAGGCACGCCCAGGTGAGCATCCTTGGAAGGGGAGGAACGGGCCGCGGGAGCCTTTTGCAAAAACATTTTTTAAAAAAACAACCCTTTCGGCTTCTTTGGGTTTCTAACTCTGGGCCTTTAGACCTTCTCGGGTGATTCCGGTCTTTGCCTTTGTTTCAAAATTTAAAAAACTGCTTTTGGTGAGGGGCCACGGGGAGATTGCTTGAGCTCTAAGCGGACCAAGGTATCGGCCTAGCCGCTCTCTCTTCCTGCCTGAAGCGCTGAGGTCTGCTTTTCCCAGCCTGGCGCTGTCTTCAAGGGTTGGGCTGGAGAGGATCCTAGTCGTAGCCCTAGCAACAAGTGAGTCAAGGTTGTATGCACAACAGGCATGAATTTAAGGAGAACCAAATATTATCAGGCTTAAAAGACAAAAATGCAGAGGTGCTGCGAGGCTCCATCTGACAGCCGACTTATGGCCACAATCCATCAATTCCATCTATCCATCCACCCACATCTATCTTCCACTTATCCTGTATATCTCATCTATCATTTATCATCTATATCCATCTACCCATCCACATCTGTCTTCATCCATCCATATCTATCTTCCATCCATCATCTGTCTGTCTATCATATATCTACCTTTCTAACTTCTGTCATTTATGTATGTATCTCCATTCATCCACATCTTATCTTCCATCCATTATCTATCTATCTATCTATCTATCTATCTATCTATCTATCTATCTATCTATCTATCTATCTATCTATCTATCTATCTATCATCATCCATCCATCTATCCTAACTGTCTGTCTGTCTGTCTGTCTAAATATCTGTCTGTCTCTGTCTATCTATCTATCTATCTATCTATCTATCTATCTATCTATCTATCTATCTATCTATCATCTATATCCATCTCTCTACCTCTTACCTACCTACCTACCTACCTATCCACCCATCCATCCACCCATCATCTATCTATCATCTGTTTCTGTGTGCGTACATGTTTGTCTCATTCCTCTATCATCTCTCTCTATCTCTATCATCTATCTATCTCTGTATCTATCTATATATCTATCTATCTATCTTTATCGTCATCCTTCAGTCACAGGAGACGATGGGATCATGCTGTGAAAAGAGGTCCTAAAAGAGCATCTAGTGTGGCTAAAAAGGCCAATTGGAGAGGGACAATCTCTTCCACACTGAAGACAGGTACAGCCTGTCCCATCCAGCCTCCGGATTTCGCTGGTTCCGGAACTGCCTCTTGGCCTCAGCCTGCCCAACGAGTGTCTCTTCTTTGAATTGGAGAAGGCCAGGCGGCGTCTTTAGCCTCCAAGCTGAATGATCAGAGGTCAAGGTTTCCCAGCTGTTGGTGTCCATTCCCAAGGTCTTTAGATCCCTCTTGCAGATGTACCATGAGTGACACTGGGCAGTTCACAAACAACAATATTGATCTTTTGTAAGTTGCTTTTAGCAACGGCCAGCCATTCCTACGTTCTGTGCTTCTCCTGGCCTTCTACATGTTCCTCCAGTCCGGCCAACTGGTCATTGTGTCCCAAACTCTGACTCTACCAAAAACACTTGCCCGAATATCCTGCTTGGGTCCAGAGGGAGGCCTGGCCTTGATTTACCCCCTAAGTCCAGAAACTGCTCTTCCTTGGCCACAGCAGGTGGGAGGGCAGGCTGTGAGGTTGGAGGCACCTGGTGGCTTCAGCTCAAACTAGAATAGAAGAGAGAATAGAATAGAATAGAGAATACAAAATAGAATATAGGAATACAGAATAGAATAGAATAGAATAGAATAGAATAGAATAGAATAGAATAGAATAGAAATACAGAATAGAGTAGAATAGAATAGAAATAGAAATAGATGGTGAATGGATGGGATGGAATAGAGTAGAATACACTAGAATGGAGTAGAATAGGAAATACAAATAGAAAAGAATAGAATAGAATATAGAATAAAAAATAGAATAGAAATAGATGGTGAATGGGATTGGATGGGATGGGATGGAATAGAATAGAAAATAGATGGTGAATAGGATAGGATAGAATAATGAATAGAATAGAAATAGATAGTGAATGGATCGGATGGGATGGGATAGAACAGAATAGAATTCTTTATTGGCCAAGTGTGATTGGATACACAAGGAATTTGTCTTTGGTGCAAATGCTCTCAGTGTCCATGAAAATACATTCATCAAGAACCATCAAATACAACACTTAGTGATAGTCATAGGATACTAAATAAGCAATCAAATCATACTAGGAAACTAAATAAAACTATAAATTGTAAAGATACAAGCAACAAGGTTATAGTCATAAGTGGGAGGAGTTGGATGAAAGGAAGGATGAGAGAAATAGTAGTGCAGACTTTGTAACAGTTGAAGAGTGTTAAGGGAATTATTTGTTTAGCAGAGTGATGGCGTTCGGGGAAAAAAACTATCCTTGTGTCTCGTTGTTCTGGCGTGCAGGGCTCTATAGCGTCGTTTTGAGGGTGGGAGTTGAAACAGTTTATGTCCAGGATGTGAGGGGGTCTTCTGTCTGTCTGCCCTGCAGGGGGGCACCTGGTACGGCGTGGACGTGAACAACGAAGACATCGCCGACAACTTCGCCGCCTGCGTGTGGGAACCGGCCATCGTGCGCATCAACGCCCTGACGGCCGCCTCCGAGGCCGCCTGCCTCATCGTGTCGGTGGACGAAACCATCAAGAACCCCCGGTCCACCGTGGACGCCCCTCCCGTGGGCCGTGGCCGAGGGCGAGGCCGGCCACACAACCACTGAAGAAAGGCCCAGGCCTATTTGTCGCGGGGCGGGAGAGGCGGGAATGGGGACGACCGATTTTCCCCTCGAGGCCCCACTTTTCACGCCTCCACAAGGCCTCGCGTTTTGAGGAGGTCGTTTGCATCCCTTGAAATTCCTTCTCCTGGTTTCTAAAGCCCACCCACCCAAAATAAATTGCAGTAGATTTGGTAAAATGGCTGAATATCAGGCGGGTCACTTCTAGGTCAGGGGTCTCCCACCTTGGCAACTTTAAGCCTGGCCGACTTCAACTCCCAGAATTCCCCAGCCAGCTTTGCTGGCTGGGGAATTCTGGGAATTGAAGTCGGCCAGGCTTAAAGTTCCCAAGGTGGGAGACCCCTGCTCTTAAAGTTGTATTTATTGGGGTTTTACTGAGGCTTAAAACCACAATCACAATAAAACCTTCTCCTCTCCTGGGTCTTCCTGTTGGATGCTTCTCCCACACAGGCATTTGGCCGAAGGTGTTGGGGGAGTTCTTCTAATTAAAAATAAATAACGAGCCATCAACCGTTTTAGTGACTGTTTGGAGTTACGATGGCCCTTGGTGGCCGTTTTTTTCGTCATGCAACCGTCGCAGCGTCCATCCGTCCCCCCCAACAATCAAAATGCAGGTGCTTGGCCCCCTGACTCACATCGATGATGGTGGCAGATTTTCCCCCCCTCTCCTTTTTTTTTTAAAAAAAAAACAATTTTTATTAATTTTTAAAGACATACAAAACATAAAACATAAGAACATAAAACCTCTTTTCTGCAAATTATTTGTAAATTTTAACAAAACCAATAAAACATTTTATACACCATTGACACATCTCCTTATGAACACATACATATCCTTTCAAGTTTCTCATTATTTCTCCCTTTACTTTTATTCAATTATATTTCTTTTCTATATCTATTTTTATATGTTTTTATTCACTATACTTATATTTTCCTCTGACTTGCTTTATTCCCTTCTATCTTTTATTCTCAATTATCCTCTTCTAACATTCCTCCAAGGTTTTATTAGCTCAATCAAACATAAACACACAAAAACATAGAAACATTAAAAAACATCTTTTCTGACAGTTGCTTAGTCCCGGGTTACAACTCTTCGTACAGACACAAATTCAAATTCAAATTCATATTCATTTTATATACCGTTCCATATCTTGTTACCCCCCTCTCCTTTTTTGTTGGCGCGATCTTCGGACAAACAAGGGGGAAGCTGGAGTCTTCCCACATCATAGCAAAGGGAAACACGAGAGGCGCGTTAATTCCTCCTCGCCAGGCTTAGAGAAAAAGCAACAGCGCTTTCTGGAATTTTTGCACACTTGTGTGGGTTGTTGGGTTTTTTTTTTTTTTTGCACAATTGTACCCCGATTAAGGGAGAACGCTTTTTACCGCTGCTTTTAGCCGCTCTTTAAAAAAAAATAGGTTTTTAGTTCGATGGGTGTTGAGCTTCGAAGATTCGGCGCTGCTCAGCCCACAGAGAATGTCGCCAAGGAAACGGCCATCAGGTTTACAAAATAATCTTTTTATCTGTCAGGTTCCTCCCCCTCTCTCTTTTTTTCCCCCTTCCACCCACTTCCTCTTTGCTTTCCTTCCGTCCTTTCTCTTTCCCTCCCTCCTTCCCCTTCTATTTTCTTTCCTCCTTCCTTCCCTTCCTCTTTTCCTTCATTTTCCCCATTATCCTTCCTTTTTTCCTTTCCTCCCCATTTTGTTTTCCTCCTCCCTTCCCTTGTTTTGTTTCCTTTTTCCTTCATCTCCTTTGCCTTCTGTTTTCCTCCTTTCTCTCCCTCTTGTTTTCCTTCTTCCCTCCCTACTTTTTCCTTCCTACCCTCCTTCACCCTTTTTTCCTTCCTTCCTTCCTTCCTTCCTTCCTCCTGATTCCTTCCTTCCTTTTTCCCTCCGATTCCTTCCTTCTGATTCCTTCCTTCCTTTTTCCCTCTGATTCCTTCCTTCCTTCCTCCTGATTCCTTCCTTCCTTTTTTCCCTCTGATTCCTTCCTTCTTCCTCCTCATTTCTTTTCTCCCCCCTTGATTCCTTCCTTCCTTTATTTCCTCCTGATTCCTTCCTTCCTGATTCCTTCCTTCCTTTTCCCCTCTGATTCCTTCCTTCCTTCCTTCCTTCCTTCCTTCCTTCCTTCCTTCCTTCCTTCCTTCCTTCCTTCCTTCCATTTTGTGACGTAATGTCCCAGATCATCGGTGTGTACATGAGCTTCTGCCCATTTGGAGGCTGCCTGGCTCAGCTGTTCCTGGAGAAAAGATCACACGTAAGCAGGATTCAAGGGGAACGAGACCTCAAGAAAAGTATTTGGCGTATAAAGAGAAGCTCAAGATTGAATGTTATATGATGACCAAAGTGAGATTTGCTCAGATTGTGGGATCCTACAAGGAAGCTGAAGAAGGATAAAATGATATTTTCCCCATAATTTTTGCCGCTTCCCCCCCCCCCAACCCTTTATGTATAAATGCATGATGTTAATGCACATTTTGAGTGTGCAAGAAATAACACAGGTCACATTTTGCATGTTATGGGTGGCTTCAAGGAAAGAGATTCCTGGGAGCTTTTTTTCACACCATGTCATATACTTTTGAACTTCAACCCAAAGTTTTGGGAGAAGAAGACACTTATTTTAATCTCTCCTTTCTTGGCAATACTTCAGACTGGAGAGAAGCTGTGCGGGCGTTTTTATTGGACTTGACTCCATTCAGGATGAGATTTCAAAAGAGTCTGCGGGGGTTTCTCAACCGGAAGAGGTGCGGATTTCGGTTCTCAGAATTCCCCAGCCAGAAAGATTTACAACTAGTGCCCCCACCGTGTGGCCTTAACGGACATTGGTCTGGCAAAAAACGTCACTTTCTTAAAACGCCTCTAGATGGAATTACTTAGCAGCTTATGAGAGGTTGGGAAAAGCAGCCAAGATCAAAGGCTCTTGGTGAACGTCGGTAGCTGGGTTCCTACTAATGTAGCTGCGGGGGTCCTCGGGTGGGCGGTGTTGGAACTATTAAGCCACCCGTGGAACTGTAAGTGGCTATAGAAGTAGAGGGGGTGGAGGAATGAAGAAAGGGACAAGAGTAGGAAGGAGAGGAGGGAAAAGGGAGGAGAGGGAATGGGATGGAAGGAACAAGGAAGAGGATGGATTGATGGAGAAAATAGGAAGGAGCAGGGAAAGGGAGGAGGGAACGATGGATTGATGGAAGGAGAAAATAGGAAGCAGGAAAGGAAGGGAATATGAGGGAGGGAGGGAAAGAAGGAAATGGGATGGATGGAAGAGGGAAGGAATGAAGGAACAGGGTGGAGGGAGCTGGATGGATTGGTGGAAAGAAAATAAGCAGGGAAAGGGAGGAGGGAGGGGAAGGGAAGAATGAAGGAACAAAAGGGAGGAGGGAACGATGGATTGATAGAAGGAGAAAAAGGAAGCAGGAAAAGAAGGGAATGAGGGAGGGAGGGAAAGAAGGAAATGGGATGGATGGAAGAGGGAAGGAATGAAGGAACAGGGTGGAGGGAGCTGGATGGATTGATGGAAGAAAACAAGCAGGAAAAGGGAGGAGGAGAGAGGAAGGATGGGAGGGAAGGAATGAAGGAACAAAAGGGAGGGGAATGGGATGGATGGAAGAAAGGAGCCAAATAGGGAAGGAATAAACGGGGAGACGAGGGAACAGGATGGGAGGAAGAAGAAAGGCAAGGCATAGAATTAATGGCAGCTTTTATAGAACACATTTATAGAAGCCTTACTTAACAACGTACGTAGAAGGGGATGGGAATTGTTGCCATCCTGCCCCCCCCAAGCCAAAATGGATGTAGATCAAGGGATGGTGTTGAGCTTCAGCCACCTGGCCAACCAGGTGCTTCAATACCTGTTCCCCAATTCCTCTGCTGCCTATCCCATGCACACCTGGGCCTCACATCGCTCTTCCGAAAGCTGCTCCTCTCCCAAAGGTAACACGGTTTAGCCTTAGACACAAACCTTTTAGGCTCTAAGCGGCACACGCACGACAATCATTTTGGGCTCCAGGACAAGCCCTCCAGAACTCACTCTAAACCAGCATCTAAACCAGCATCTAAACCACCATCCACCCACCCACCCCCCACAGCATCCAATGTTTCCTGAGGAACTGTGGTTTACCAACCCATGCCTTGCAGGTACGCAGGCAGGCAAACCATGGATCAGCAAAGAGGGTTAGGGGACTGGAGGCTAAAACACATGAAGAGCAGTTGTTGGAATTGGGTTTAATTCTAGTTTAATGAAAAGAAGGACTAGGGGTGTGACATGAGGGCAGTCTTCCAGTATCTCAGGGGTGGCCGCAAAGGAGGAGCGGGCCAAGCTATTCTCCAAAGCACTCAAGCGATGGATGGGAACTAATCAAGGAGAGAAGCAACCTAGAACTTGGCAGAGAGAACCATCAGTGGGACAACTTGCCACCAGAAAGTTGTGTGTGCTCCATCGTCACTGGAGGTCTTCAAGAAGAGACTTGGGCAGCCGTTTGTCTGGAATGGTAGAGGATTTCCTGCTTGCGCACTGGGGTTGGACTAGAACAGTGGTCTCCAACCGGTGGCCCAGGGACCACTGGTGGTCTGCGAGAAAATTTTGATGGTCCTCAAAGAAATGTGTCGTCCCCCCCCCCCCCAAAGCAATTAATCCAGGCTACACAGGAACACAAGGCTGCGCTGCACATATGGCCCGTGGGAACACACAGCTTGCGTCGCTTGCATTGTGAACAACACGTAGTGAGGGGAGGGGGGAAAGGGCGGAGGGGGGGAACTTGCCCCTCTCACCCCACGCACCTGGCCTGGCCACCAGGCTGCTTCTTTCCACTTCTTTCTTCTGCTTTTGGCTTCACGCAAGGAAAGCAGCAAAAGTCTTTCTTTCTCTCCCCCAAACTCCGCCAGAAATGAGTCTTTGGGACCCTGCAAGGCCTCCTGCTCCAAGAGGCTGCGCCGGCAAAGACTCATTTCCTGCGGAGGTTGGGGGAGAGAAAGGAAGACTTCTGCTGCTTTCCTTGCATGAAGCCAAAAGTGTCTGTCTCTGTCTGTCTCTCTCTGCCCCTGAGAACGGAGCTGGAGACGGTATCCTGCGATCCCAAATAAAGAACGATCGATCGGTAGGAAAATGGGGTGGGGGATTTTCCTGCAGACTTTTTTGGGGGGATTTTCCCAGGGTCTCTGGATTTAAAATGATGAGCTTGGTGGTCTCCGAGGTCCAAAAGGTTGGCAATTCCTGGACTAGAAGACCTCTGAGGTGCCTTCCAACTCTTTGTTTATTCTGTTGGAAACATTGCACTAAAGCAGGAGTATCCAACTTTGGCTACTTTAAGACTTGTGAACTTCAACTCCCAGAATTCCCCAGCCAGCCATGCTGAATTCTGGAATTTGAAGTCCACAAATCTTAAAAGTGGGCCAGATTGGACCTCCCTAATCCAAAGTCCTTTGGCAACTTAAACGGGAATCCTTTCACACACACACACACACACACACTCACTCTCTCCCCCCTCCCTCCCTCTCTCTCTCTCTTTCCAAATCCACCTGGGGATGTGTGTGTTGTCATCTCCCCTTCCAAAGAAGCCAACAAAGCCACATCTTTGTTTGAAGAATTCTTTATTCAACACTGAATCATAAAATAGCTCTTATTCGAAGGTTTCGTTTTTGCTTTTGTTTTTCTTCACTTCCTTTGTATCTTAAATTTTAAATACGCATGGTTTACATTCGGCAAAGTTCAAGAGCAACAACATCAAAGTGCATTTTACAGACAAAAATTCTGCCTCCCACCACCCCGACGTTTTTGTTTTTTTTTAAAAAAAAAACATGGTCTCCTGACGGACTCCTCCCCTCACTCCCGAGAGGGTCGCCAGGAAGGATGAAATGGAGGCGTTGGTTGCTTCCCTTCTACAGGTGGGGACAAAAAACACGGAGACACCTGCCTGCGTCTCTCACCTGTCTTAACCTCGTCCTTTGCCAATACACCTCTGGAAACCAGCTGCTCCCCAATGGGCACCATCTGGATCAGGGGTCTCCAACCTTGGTCACTTTTAAGACTTGTGGACTTCAACTCCCAGAATTCCTCAGCCAGCACGACAGCCACGTTGTGGCCCTAAAGCAGAGGTATCCAACCTTGGCCACTTTTAAGACTTGTGGACTTCAACTCCCAGAATTCCCCAGCCAGCACGTCAGCCATGTTGTGGCCCTAAAGCAGGGCTTTGCTGGCTGAGGAATTCTGGGAGTTGAAGTCCACAAGTCTTAAAATGGCCAAGGTTGGAGACCCCTGATCCAGATGTTTGAGGACCACGAGGGATTCTGGGAGCACATCGGGAAGGGGCTGGATTGGATTAGATTGGCCTTAAGAGGGAGGGGAAAAAAGTAAAAAACCCACCTACTCAAATCTTCAAGTGCAAAAATCCTTCCTTCTGATCTTCACAGGTCTGTTTCCTCTCCCCCCCCTCCCAAAAATACATTTGTTTTTCACAACCTAGATGTCACATCTAAGCAAGAGCTGCACCCAGGTGTGAGTTTGGCACATACACTCACTCTTCTCTTTCTCTCACACACACACACGATTTGTCAACATTTTCTTTGGAGTCTTCAAACCATCCCGAGTCGTTTTGAAAACAAGACGGGAAAACAAATATTGAGAGAAAATTAACCATACGAGGTTTGTTCTCGATTTAACGACTGTCGTTGAGGCCGACATTTCTGTGACTAAGCGAGTTCACAGAAGTTCAGGGAGTTTCGCCCCATCTTGTGACCATTTTTTGGCCACCGTTGTTCAACGGACCGCCACCATTATGAAGTTCGTCACACGGTCGTTAAGCAAATCTGATTTGCCCCCCCCGCCTTTTGAGTTCGCTCGTCAGAACGGTCGCCAATAAAAGGGATCGCGTGATTTCCCCCAAGAGACGCTGCGGCCGTCATAAGTACGAGTCGGTTGCCGCCGAGCGGCTGAATTTTGGTCACGGGACTATGGGAGGCCGGGAGGGTCGTTAAGTGTGAAAAATGGTCCTAAGCCGCATTTTTTGGTTGCCGTGGTTAGCTTGGAGCAGCCACCAAACGAGCGGTTGCAAAATCGAGGACTAACTGTAAATGAAATGAATGAGAAATAAAATAAAACAATGCTGCCACCTGCTCCATGCGGATGGGTTTGTAATGCCCATTTCCTCTGACCCCCTAAAATTCCACCCCTGAATAACAGCAGCAGCAAAAAACAAACCTCCCTCTTCGTCCAAGGACTAGCAGATACGATATTTAGGGGATCAAACGGGTGGGATTCAATTTTTTTAACAATCGGTTCTGTGGGCGTGGCTGGTGGGCGTGGCCATGTGACTGGGTGGGCGTGGCTTCTTTTTTAAAGCACCGGCTCTCCCATTATTATTTTTTTGCCACCTGGGCCTCAGGGAAGCCTCCTGGGGGGCATTTTTGCTCCCAGGAAGGCAAAAAACGGAGTGTGGAGGGGTGTAGGATGCCCCCCCCGCATCCCTTTCTGCCTTCTGAGCCTCAGGGAAGCCTCCAAGGCGAAGCAGGAAGAGGGGATCCAGCACAGAGCTGATTCTCCTCTCCTTCCTTCCTTCCTTCCTCCTCCTCCTCTCCTTCCTTCCTTCCTCCTCCTCCTCTTCTTCCTTCCTTCCTCCTGGGCATCAGTAAGACAGTGAGGGGATCCCACACAGCTGATCATTGGAACAGCTGATTCTCCTCTCCTTCCTTCCTTCCTTCCTCCTCCTCCTCTCCTTCCTTCCTTCCTCCTCCTCCTCTTCTTCCTTCCTTCCTCCTCCTCCTCCGCCAGCTTCTTCCTTCCTTTCCTTCCTCCTGGGCAAAGGAGTAAGACAGTGAGGGGGATCCCAGCACAACTGATCATCGAACAGCTGATTGTCCTCTCTTTCCTTCCTCCTTCCTTCCTCCTCTTCTCCTTCCTTCCTTCTCCTGGGCAAAGAGTCATCCTCTCCTTCCTTCCTCCTCTCCTTCCTTCCTTCTCTCCTCTCCTTCCTTCCTTCCTCCTTCCTTCTCCTTCCTTCCTTCCTTCCTTCCTTCCTTCCTTCCGCCTGGACAAACCAGTAAAACAACCAGGGTGATCCCTGCACAGCTGATTGTCAGAACAGCTGATCGTCCTCTCCTTCCTTCCTTCCTCCTCTCCTTCCTTCCTTTCTCCTGGGCGAAACAGTAAGACAGTGAGAGGGATCCTGGCACAGCTAATCATCGGAACAGCTGATCATCGGTAGATGAAAAAAAACAACCTTAAGGAGTGACTGGACACTCCTGACTGAGAAGGCAGTCAGAGATGTCGCACATACGCTATAAGGACTGACTGGGCAGGGAGGGGAGATTTGCTGGTTCTCCAAACTGTGCAGAATCATAACAACCGGTTCTATCAAACCGGTCTGAACCGGTAGACTCCCACCCCTGGGTACAAACCTGTTTAGCTTTTGAGGTTCGGTCAGGGCAAGGAGCTCTCCAAGAAGCAAGCCATTTGTGGGAGAATAATAATAATGGAAGAAGCGAGAGGCACCAAAAATATCCAGCTGCAGGCAGGTGTTTTGTGATCATTGTGGCCAGCTGGCAAATCAATTTAATTAATAAATAAATATAGCAAATCAATATAATAAATTAAGTAAACATAGCAAATAAATGCATAGGAAAAATAAATACGTTTAATAACTAAGCAAACGGAGGAAAGAAGTAAAATGTAACGCATAGGAAAAAATAAATATTTTTTAATAAATTTAACAAACAACTACAGCAAATTAAAAAACGTAATCATTTATAAACATAGCAAGTAAGAAAATGGAATCAATAGATAAAATAAATAAATGTAACAAATAGAGCAAACGCATAAACATGGCCAACAAATGTAATACATATGAAAAATAAATAGAATGGTGAAATAAATTTAATAAATACAACAAATAAATAAATTTAATAAATATAACAAATGAATTTAATAAATATGGCAAATAAGTAAATCAATTTAACGCAGACATAAAAATAAATAAATAAAGGAAAAGAAGAACATTCCAAGCACTTTCTCGTAACGCAGCTCCAATATTTCTTGGCAACTTTACGAGGTCTGGCTGGGGAATTCTGGGAGTTGAAGTCCAGACCTCTCACAAGTTGCTTGAGAAACCCTGTAGAGTTAGTCCAAACAGAACTCTGTCCTGCATGGCAGGTGTTTGGGCATCGCGGGTCCTACCTGCCTTTGTCTTACTGGGATTTCAAATTGGCTTCATCACGATGGAGGAAATTTTATTTATTTATTTATTTAGCTTATTCAATTGGCTACCCATTGCACTGCCAAATATAATTTTCAAAGCGTCTAGAGCCATGAGGGTGAACCTATGGCATGAGTGCCACACGTGGCACGCAGAGCCATTAGTACGGGCATGCAAGCCCCAGCCAAACGTACCTGCGCTGCGCATGCTCGTGCCTCTCAGCTGGGTTTTCGCCTGTTTTGAGGCCTTTTTCGGCCTCCCAGAGGCTCGGGGGGAAGCCTCTGCAGCCTTTGGAGGGCAAAAAACCAGGGCCGTTTCGTCACTTCCGGTTTCGTGACTTCCAGTATTTGGAGGCCGAAAAATGGGCCTGTTTTTCGGCCTCCAAAGGCTGCAGAGGCTTCCCTCGAACCTCTGAGATGCCGAAAAAGGCTTCAAAGAGGCTGAAAATCAAGCTGGGAGGCACATGCAGTGCACATGCATGTGCAGGGAGGTGGGGCGCATTGCATTGTGGGTACCGGCACACACATGCTTTTGGCACACCACAACAAAAAGGTTCGCCATCCCTAGTCTAGGGCACTCGCTTAGTAAACACCGTCTCTTTTGCAATTATCTGGGGCTGATCAAAAGCTTCTGTTGCGTGATCTGAAAAATGACAAGTCTTCATTAAAAGACTTGTGGGCTAATTGTGGCCAAAAAGTAAACTTGCAGTTATTTTTTGTTGACGTGACTACATGAAAGACGCGCCCAACGGCTGGGTTTCTGGGATGCATGATACACATCCCCTACATTAACCCAGCATTTGGGAAGGAGAAGCTCCTTCACAGAGAGAGAAATCTGAGCAGAGAGTTGGACTAGAAGACCTCCCAAGGTCCCTTTTCTACGTCTGTTATTCTATTATTCCCGATGGTTTGAGGCTGTGCAACTCAATTCCAACTGGCGTGGGTGTCCACCTCGCACAGGGGAGAAGAAAGACCTCAAGGGTGTTGTGATGCACACAAAAGGAATTACATAACTTCCTAGGTAGTCCTGACACTTGTGACGGTCCTCACACTTATGACCTTCACAGTATCCCCAGGGTCAAAATTTCAGTGCTTGGCAACCAGCTTGTATTTACGAGGATTGCAGCTATCCTGGTGTTATGCGATTCCCTTTTTGCAACCTTCCCAGCTGGCTTCTGTTATGCAAAGCCAGCGGGGGGGGGGACTTGATTTGCTTAATGACCGCATTCACTTAGCAACCATAATGATTTGCTTAACAACCTTGGCAAAAAATAAGGGTGGGGGGGTCACCAAATTGGCCACAACTGACTTTAACAACTGGCTTGTTCAGCAAAGGAAATTCTGGTCCCAAGGTAGTTGCAAACCTGTACAGTGGATGAACAGGCAGCGCAGGCAGTCCTCAACTTACGACCACTGTTGGAATGGGTACTTCCGTCACTAAGCAAGGCACTCGATTGAGTCGTGCCCAATTGGAGTCCGTCCAGAATCACTTTGTAGGAGAGATGAACAGCATAGAACCGTGATGGCGAACCTATGGCACGCGTGCCACGGGTGGCACGCAGAGCCAGTTGTGCGGTGGCACGCAAGCCCCACCTTACCTGCGCTGTGCATGCGCGTGCCTCCCAACTGATTTTTTGAGCCATTTGAGGCCTCCCGGGAAGCCTCTGCAGCCTTCGGAGGCCGAAAAAAGGGGCCTGTTTCATCACTTCTGGTATTTCTGGAAATACCGGAAGTGATGAAACGGGCCTGTTTTTCGGCCTCCGAAGGCTGCAGAGGCTTCCCTTGAGCCCCTGGGAGGGCGAAAAAGGCCCCCAATGGACTGAACATCAGCTGGGAGGCGCACACATGCTTAGTGCAGGTAAAGAGGTGGGGGGTGGGGTGTTGTGTGCACGTGCGCAGGGGGTGAGGCATGTTGCGGGTGCTGGCACACACACACACACACACATACACACGTGCGCTTTCAGCACACCACAACACAAAGGTTCGCCATCATTGGCATAGAAATATAATAAATAAATTGATGAAACAAATAAATACATTTTCCAAGCTTTTTTTTTTTTGCATGGTTGTTAAATGCAACTTTTCCTCTTCCCTTTGCTTGTTCCCAAACTCTGCAAATGCTGCTTAAGTGACCCCAGGATGCTGCAAACCTTCTAAATGTGTCCACATTTCTGATCACGTGACAAATGGGAATACTGCAACGGTCGGAAGTGTGAGGATTGTGGTCGTCAGTCACTTTTTTCAGTGCTGTTGTAACTTTGATTGGTGTTGTGGTTCGTCGGGAGCAGGTAAGGATGGCTGAAGTCTCGGAGAGCGAGGACTCAGATGAGGGGCCTGCGTGGGATGCAGGGGTGGGGCCAGGATTATCGGAGAGTGGGGTGCTGCATTCGGAGATTGTGGAGGCTGGCAGCAGTGAGGAAGAGGCCCCCGAGGAGCCTGTGCCCAGTGCACGTGCGCACAGGGCTGCTTGAAGAAAAGAGCAGCTGCAGCAGCATGGGCGACTCGGGAGTAAGGCTGCAAGGTAATGGACCCTCCCTTAAGGGATAGAAGCCAGCCTGAGAGACCGGGAGTCTTTGCAGGAAGCAAAGAAGTTCTTGCACTTCAAGATTTGTGGACGTTTGGACTCTCTTGGTTGGTGTTTGGAGACTCTTTGTGTTTGAACTATTTCTGGGCAACTTTATCTAGCGTTCTTGGCAGCCTTGCACCACCTTGGCAAGGCTCGTTTGTATCTGGGACGATTAGTTTTTCATAGCGTTTTACTGTGAATGAACGGAATTCGCAGAGAGGCATTAAAAGGTTTGGCTTTTATCTCTGTTTGGTGTTTGTTTGCTTGGAACAAGGTTTGGGGTCAGAACAATTGGTCACTAAACAAATGACCGAACATCAAAGACTACTTGTGGCAGGACAAGCATCTTCAGGGCACGTAAACTATATTCACCACTAGAGGGCAACCAAGAGATACAAATATCCTATCTTGCCCCATGCTGCCCTCTACTGGCTGTATAGATTTCTGCAGCTGGGAAGTGGTACCCGACTACAGACCTAACTTGTGGATGCTGCTCGAATGCCACTGCTGCCATCCAGCATCCCTAGGAGGGGCGTCTGTTTTCCAAGCATCAATTCCACTTGTAGCCCTTTAACGTGAGGACTGGGGGTCTCACCAGCTTTATTTTTATTTAGAAAGCTCCATTTGCAAGCCAGGAAAAAGATGGTTTATCTTAAAGGGTGGCTTGCCCGTTGTCATGGTGACAGCTGGGCCCCTGCTTGAGATATTTATTTTAACCCTAGAATCAAATCCAAGAATTACGACACATTCCCAAATGAGTGTCACATTGCTTGAATTTTTTATCTTTTCGCTCAGTTTTTCCAGCGTGAAAAAAAATAATAATGCGGGAGACCGGAATAATCTCCTAATCTGGAAATCTGGAATTCAGGGGAATCTCTTGTTCATGCACACACACACACATACAAAAACCAGAGAGATCCGCATGGACCTTTCCCACCTAATTGCAAAAGAGGGCATTTTTCTGAAAAATGAACATTGGCTGCAAAGGAACAGCAGTGGTTAAGTTAATCGGGGGGAAAATTGATTTAAATCCACACCAGTGCCCCGATGTGTTCCATTTATCCCTCTATCAACCCAGTTAGAGAAAGATCATCATTCAAGTACCTTCCCCTTCCTGGTTTCTGTCTTTGCTTTCTTTGTGTTTAAGATCCATTTCTGCACAGAAAAAAAAGACACCTTTGTTTCTTAAAAAGCCACTGGCACATTTCCGCTGAAGCCTAAAATATACATATATTTATATAATTTAAAAAATAGCTTAAAAGCCAAACATCCATCCATCCATCCTTTTTCTTTCTTTCTCTTTTTTCTTTCTCTTTTTCACTCTCTATTCTTTTTTCTCCTTTTCTTTCTTTCTTTTTCTTTCTTTTTCTTTCTCTCCCTCCCTCTTTCTTTTCCTTCTTTCTTTCTTTCTTTCTTTCTTTCTTTCTTTCTTTCTTTCTTTCTTTCTTTCTTTCTTTCTCTTTCTCTTTCTCTTCTCTCTCTCTTTCTTTCTTTCTTTCTTTCTTTCTTTCTTTCTTTCTTTCTTTCTTTCTTTCTTTCTTTCTTTCTCCCTCCCTCTTTCTTCTTTCCCTTCCTTTGTTCATTCTTTCATTCTTTCTTTATTTCTGGCACGCTTCAAACATTTTCAGTCATTCATAATGATCGATCTAGAAAGACGGTAAGTGCTTTTCAGAAACCAAGCTCCCCCCCCCTTCTATCTATCTCCCAGGAGCAAAATCTTAAATGATTATCTAGCTGCAGGTTCTCGCTGCATCACTTCATCCTCACTTTGAGGCTGGCAATTAATTTTAGCCTGGCTCCCTTCCAACTCCGATGTTCTCCTTCTGTCTTGGCTAGGAGCCCTCAAGCAAAAATCGCAGCTCAGAAACTCTGGACCCATCACAATTTTATATGCTCCGCAAGATCTTTTTCCAAGCACGTGGAGGAGGAATACATTCAGACAACCATCCTGAATAACAGGATACTCCTCGACTTCCAACCATTCCTTTAGCGACCAAACTTACAACGGCACTGAAAAAAAGTGACTTATATCCCTCAACTTAACGGCCGTCCCGGCATTCCCTACAGTCAACGTGATCAAAATTCAAAGGCAGGGCAACTGACATGTACTCTTTGATGGTTGCAGCATCTCAGGAACATGCTGATCACCCTTTCTGATCTTCCTGGCCAGAATTCCAACAAGCAAAACCAAGAAGCTGGACTTGTTTAACGACCGCAATGATTCACTTAAACGGCAATGATTCACTTAACAACCATGGCTGACAAGGCGGTAACGTCGGGCCAAACCACCTGCTTAGCGACAGAAATTCTGGCCTCAACCGTGGTTGCAAATCAGGGACCGCCTGCATATCACCTGTATATTAGACAGCCTCGCAAAGGATTTTGAGGATTGTAGTTTTGTGGTCGTAATTCGAGGGCTAACTGTGTTCACACCAGCTTTCTGAGTATTTTCTCCTTGGCAAAGCTTTCCAGAAGCTTTAACAACACGCCAAACATGGACAAATCCCCAAATCAAAGTTTCATGTTTTTTCCCCACCTCGAGCACAAAGTCCAGAAGTGGTTTCCAAGCGGAAACAAATTTTTTGTGTGTGTTTGTCTTCAACCAAAGCAGTCCCTTTACCAATTAGATAGGTTTGTAGGTATAGAGATGGCTAGTTTATACCACTATGTAAAAGCAAAAAGTTGAGGTTTGATGTTATCTTATTTTACTGCACCAAAGAGACTCAAAAGTCAATGCCTTTTCTTTCTTTTTTCCCCTTTTTCCTACACTTTCCCTTCATTTTCCCCTCCTCTATCTTCCCTACTATTTTCTTTTGTATTTTTGTACCTTATATTAATAAACTGGAAAAAAAAAAAAGAAACATGGACACCTCCTGGAACCCCTTTTCTCCTGCATCCCATCTTTTGAGGTGTGCAAAAGCGAGCTGATCTCAAACTCACAGCTACAGAGCCCAGAATATATTGAGCCTGGCATTTCATAGAACAGGGGTGGGCAATTATAGCAATTTGATGCCTTGTGGACTTCAACTCCCAGAATTCCTGGGCCAGCCATGGCTGGCTCAAGAATTCTGGGAGTTGTAGTCCACGGGTTGTAAAGTCGCCATAGTTCCGCACCTCTTAAAGAGGCAAATTCCATATCAAATCTACCTTTTATTCTGCGTGTCGATTTTAATCCCAGCCCTCTGAAGTGGGACGGATCGACACAATCAAGTTGCTTTTCCCTTTTCCAGAGTTTAATCTGCTGGAACCTGGGAATTATTTGACGGTTTGGACTAGAGTTTAATCTCTTCATTATTATTATTTTTCCAGCCCTCTGCACGATACTCAGCCGTGGCTGCCTGTGAAACAGTGGAAGGAAAGAATGGAAGGAAAAGTCAAGGTCTTGCACTGTGAAAATCATTGAGCAGTTCTGGAAATCCACTCCCAAAGGTAGTTTTTTTTTTCTCTCCAAAAGATGGCCGGATTGAACAGACGGTCTTCGAGTTATGACCACAACCGAGCCGCAAATTTCTGTGGCTAAGTGAGACATTTTACAACTTTCCTCGCCAGGTTTTGTTAAATGAATTGCTGCAGTTCTTAAGCTTGGAGTATGGTGTTAAGCAAATCTGACATCCCCCGTTGATTTTGTTCACTAGGCGGTCGCAAAACGGGGATCCCGGGAACACTGCAACTGTCATGAGTACATGCCAGTTGCCAAGCATCTGAATTTTGATCACACGTTGGGGAAATCCGCACCCTTTTCCCTCTTTAGACACTGTAGGAGATTCAGGTCCATCCCGAAGCTCCCCGGTGCCTATTAATAAAAGATTCTCGCCGGCGGAGCTGAAAAACACCCAGCCTTTCTCTCTGTATGTGGTCAGTGTAACATCTCACACCGAGTGGTGCCCTTTCCTTTCCAGTTGAAAGCTATTAACCCTTCTGTCCCTTCTCCTCTACACTTTGCAAAAGCTTCTCACTTTGTGTGCCATATGATACAGCTTATATAAAGAGTGAGGATGCTAAACTACCCTAATTTCCAGCTAACAGCGACTACATTTGTGTGTGTGTGTGTGTGTGTGTGTGTAAGGGGGCTCAGGCTCAGAAGCAGGCTGTGAGTAAAAAACACAGGAAAAGAAAAGCCTGCTTTACAGCATCTTTCCCTAAGTCAGCAAAACCGACGTCCGTCAATCTAGTTAGGCCTCTGTCTTGGCATCTACCCAGTTGTTCCTCAACCGTGGCAGCTTGCAGAGGTGTGAACTTCAACTCCCAGCATTCCCCATCCAGTATTATTGACTGGGGAAGTCTGGGAGTTGAATTCCTACGTGTTTTGTCTGGAGAATTCTGGGCGTTGGGAGTCCACACACATCAGAAAGGTTGAGGAAGGGTGTCTAAATATGGCCACTTAACACCTGTGGACTTCAACTCCCAGAATTCCAGTATTATTGACTGGAGAATTCTGGGAGTTTTAATTCCTCCATGTTTGGCTGGGGGAATTCTGGGAGTTGAAGTCCATAGGTCTTAAAAGTGGCCAAGGTTGGATACTCCTGATTGTAGAGACTGTTTTTAAACTATATATTGAGATTTGGCATAAATATAGGTCAAGGGACACAATTCTTCCAAGAATTCTTGAAAGTTGAGCAATGGATGATGCAGAAGAATGCAGAGTGAACCCCTTTTTTAAGCTAGGTTGACTTGCTTTTTGGGGGAGGGGGAAGCAGTTAGTCTCCCCAAACTTGCATTGACATTAATGAGCTTGGAGGGCAGGGAAGGATGGGAAAATGATGGATATTTCTAACTCCCTCCCCCACAGAAACCTTGGCACAGAAGGGAGATGCCTCCCCCACCCCAAATGGAAAGGATGGATCAAGTTTCCTTTCTAGCCCTTTTTTCTTGCACCCCCAAATGGCAAAGAGGAGGTAACCTAAGGCCAGAAACCAACAAATGGAGGCCAATAGTAAAATATACATTCACAACTGCATCTCACCACAAGCAGTTAAATGCCAGTGATTTCAACCTTGGGAACTTGAAGATGGGTAGACTTCAATTCCCAGGATTCCACAGCTAGCATGATTTACAAGGCTTGGCCTTCCAACTCCCAGAATCCCCCAGCTGGCATACTTTCAGATGCTTGACTTTCAATTCCCAGAATCCCCCAGCCGGCATGTTTTACAATGCTTGGACTTCAACTCCCAGAATCCCCCAGGCAGCATACTTTAGACCAGGGGTCTCCAAACTTGATAGCTTTCCGACTTGTGGACTTCAACTCCCAGAATTCCTCCTCTGGTCATGTTAGCTCAGGAATTCTGGGAGTTGAAGTCCACAAGTCTGAAACTTGCCAAGTTTGAAGACCCTTGTGATATGATGGATGGATGGATGGATAGAAAGATAGAGATGGATGGATAGATGGATGAGGAGATGATAGACAGACAGACAGACAGATGATAGATCAGGAGTCTTCAAACTTGAGAGCTTTAAGACTTGTGGACTTCAACTCCCAGAATTCCTTAGCTAACATGACTGGAAGAGGAATTCTGGGAGTTGAAGTCCACAAGTCTGAAACTTGCCAAGTTCAAAGATCCTTGCTTTAGATGTTTGGCTTTCAATTCCCAGAATCCCCCATCCAGCTGGCCGGGGGATTCTGGGAGTTGAAGTCCAAGCATTCTGAAAGCATGCCGGATGGGGGATTCTGGGAGTCAAGTCCAACCCATTTTCAAGTTACCGAGTTTGAAAAAAAAAAAAAAACACGTCAAGAGTACCACAATTACGATTATTTTCAGAAAGGAAAACGGCAAGGACAAGCTCATCCATCCATCCACCCCATCCCGAAACCCACTAGGTTCCTTCCACCCTCCAAACCCCGGAGCTGAGGATGGTATCTTCAAACATCCCTTTGGCCTCTGGATCAGCCCTACCCTGTTTCTCTTCCAAGCTGGCCTCCACATCTGGACGCCAGCGCAAACCCACCCACCCCCCAAAAAAATCCCACACCCCCTTTTGCCTTCTCCAAGGGCTTTCCATTTGGAAAGCAGATTGGGACCCCTCCCCTGCAAATCTGCTCCCACTCAACCCCCCTGCCCAATTTTTCCTGGGCTGAATCCCACCTCCTCTGCTGGCTGGGAGGAGGATTGGGGTACAGATATCCAGCTCGATGCACAGTTACAAGGGGACACCCCTGGATTAATCAGGGGGTCCCCTTCTCTCCACTCTTTTCCAATTTTTCAGAACCCGGGCGAGGTTCTCTGCAAGAACCCAGGCAATAATTAAACCCCCTCCTCCCCAAATAAATAAATAAATAGATAAATAAATAAAGGTGCAATGCTCAAATCCTTATCCTTATAATTCTTTTTCTTTTCCTTTCCTTTTTTTTTCCTTCCTAGTCCTCTGTGCATCCGACCTCCGAAAGCCGTGAAGGAGAGCCCAGGATGTGATGGATACCTGCGGCCTTTGAACTCAACCTCTCCGGCTCTGGAAAAAATGAATGAGGAATGAAAAGAAATCCCACTGCCCCCCCACCCACCAAAAAAATCCCCCCCCCCCAAAAGACCTCCTCCCCTCTAAAGGAAATACCTCCCTAAGGACAGAGCTTTTAGACACATGCTTGAATAAATAAGCTTTCGGAAACCTCTCCTGGGTTTTGGTCTGCGGCTTTGAAAAAAATGCCTTTGGGGGGGAGAAAAAGAAGGAACTAGAAGCTTTCTCGCCCGGAAGGAAAAGTTTTTTGTTTCTTTTTTTTGGAGTTTTCGGTCCTGCGGTTTCGAAAGTTCGGCTCGCGGTGAGGGGGTCTCTTCTTGTGACCCGAAACGAGGTTTGTTTGCAGATATCAAAACATGAAACTCAGAAAGATGGCTTTCATATATATATATATGTATATGTATATCTTTTTGCACTCTGAATTTAACATTTTATTTTATTTTTTTGCTGGTTTTCAGGCATCCTTGACTCTTCAGCCGTGCAGCCTGGCAGGACCACCAACTATTTCTGTAGTCCGACAAAGTGGCTACCGTTTTGTGCAAACCAGAAGGTGGCTTGGTTTTTTTTTTTTTTTTTTCTTTCTTTCTTTTTTTCTTTTTGGAGAGTTCTCATCCCAGTTCTGCATCTCGGTCCACGTTGAATTCTGGAGCTTTTCGTGGCGCCTCCTTTTTAATCTGTCTCCCACCCCGGAAGCTTAAGAGAAGTTGGTTGTCGTGTGCTCTCTCTTTCTCTCTCTCTCCCCTACCCACCAACAACAACAGAAGAAAGTCGAAGCGTGTGCAAGTTTGCAAAAAGAAGGTACAAAAATAGTTCTTTCCCGCAACCAATTTGAAAGAGTTTTGACGCCGATGAGGGCTGCGATGGGACGAAGGAGGAGGAAAAAAAATAAAAATAATAATATATATTTTTTTTTTAAAAAAAGAAAGGATTTTGGCAGCTCTGCAACCAAAGTTTCACTTTGCTTTTGGAGCCGATTATGGGCTCAACAGAATGTTTCAGCCAGTTTATAAGTCTCCAAATCTCTGCTGGTACAATTCAATGACTCCAAAATTGTGCCTCGAGTATGGAAATCTGTATCCTGGCTTAGCTTTAGCAGACAAGCTATGGTTACTTGACTTTTACTCAAACCTGACATTCCAGAGATAAAAACCCTGGTTTGTTTTAAAAGCTCGTCATTAGGATCATAAAAGCAGCTCACCAAGGTTTTCGAATAGTGTTTTTCAATTGTGGTCACTTTAAGATGGTTGGATTTCAATTCCCAGAATTCCCCAGCCAGAATTCTGGGAGTTGAAGTCCACCCATCTTAAAGTGCTAATTATGCTAATTATTACTCTATAAATCTGCAAATTAGTTTATGGAATCCTGGCTGGAGAACCTCAAACCCACCAGCTAGCAAATCAACCACATTTTGATACAGGACAAGGAGTTGTGACAAGTTTTAGGGGTTAGGCCCAGGGTTTTCCCACCAAAAACCTCAAATCCCCTCTAATGAGCCTAAAATTAAAACAAACATCCAAAGCTTGCAATCCATTTTTCCAAAGGCTGAATAAATTATTATGCAATTGGGAATAGGAAGCCAGCAACTTTTAAGACTCCTGGACTTCAACTCCCAGAATTCCCCAGCTAGCCAGCTAGGCTGGCTAGGGAATTCTGGGAGTTGAAGTCCACAGATCTTAAAGCAGCCAAGCTTGGGAAATTGTGAGCTAACCTATTCTTGGAACCTACTCTTGAATTTTTCTTTGGGGCAAAAATAAAATAAAATAAAAATCCCTTTAAAACAGGAGATCTTGGTAACTTCCTCAGGCTGGTTTGATGGAGAATGATCTGCGTGCAAATCTTCCTGGATTATTATTATTATTTTCCCTTCCAGATACATGAATTTTGCAATTGTCCCTTTAAAAAAATAATAATAATAATAATAAAAAACCTTCCTCCTGCAGTCTGAAGTGGCCAGTTCCCCCCTGGCTGTTTCTCCAAATGAAGTTCTCTCCATCCCATTTCCAGAGCTGTAGTCAAGACTACGTCTCTCCTAAGAGACTGTACTTGCTTAAGCAAAAAAACAAAAACCAAAACAACAACAACAACCCACCCAGTCTAGTTGTGGCTTCCTGCATACTGACCCAAGTTACCACTAGAGGGCAGCAAATCATGGTGCAAAATAATTGTATTTCTTTGCTGCCCCCTTGTGGGCATTTTATGACTTGCAGCTCAGATCTGGAGCCGTAATGACTACCATGTATTGCCTCTGTCTTCAAGGGAACCTCCCTGCGATGTCCTTCCTCTGGTTTTCTGAGCGTGGCTCATGCATGCAAGATCCCGGACACCCGGATTGGTCTGCTCCCAGCAACAGAATCCCTAGCACTTTAAAATGATGACCAATTGGGCAGATGACCTGCATCCTGGGAAGGGAATTCAATTTTTAACAAAAAATCGTTATGTGGGCATGGCTAGGTGGGTGTGGCTTCTTCTTTTTTTTGCAGCACCCACGCCCCTTTTTTTAACCTCCTGGAAGGGCGTTTTAACCTCCTAGGAAGTTTCCCTGGGGCCTAGGAAGGCAAAAAATGGAGCCCGGGGGGGGGGGTGCACTTCCCACTCCCCTGCCCCCAACTAACCCCCACATGTCCCTTTTTACCTCCTGAGCCTCAGGGAAGCCCTCCTGGGCGAAGCAGTAAGACAGCGAGGGGGATCCCGGAACAGCTGATCATCAGAACAGCTGATCGTCCTCTCCTTCCTCCTTCCTTCCTCCACTCCTTCCTTCCTCCTCCTCTCCTTCCTTCCTTCCTCTTTCATTCGTTGGTTCCTCCTGGGCAAAGCAGTAAGACAGCGAGGGGGATCCCGGAACAGCTGATCATCAGAACAGCTGATCGTTGGGAGAGGGGAAAAAAAAAGAAATACCTTAAGGAGTGACTGGGCGGGGGAGAATGCAGTCAGCGATGTCGGGCATGCGTGCAATGTTGGGCCTGCGCAATAAGGACCGGCTGGGCGGAGAGGGGCGGGACCAGCCAGGGCCACGATTTGCCGGTTCTCCGAACGGCGCAGATTCATAACAACCGGTTCTATAGATCCGGTCCGAACCGGTAGAATCTCACCCCCGCCTGCATCTGGACTTAAAACTCCAACTGTTGATTTGCAGCTGGTGGGAAAAGCTGATACTCTTTCCTCTCTGAAGTTCCCCTTTTAAACCCTAAAAACGGCAGGCGTGTCCCTCACTGTTTCCCCTCCAAACGGACCTTGAGTTTTAGGCCAGTCATCGCTTTCTTGCAAAGACTCCTGAGAATTTTTTTTGTTTGGCCAGGATGCTGAGCTTCTGGTCCAAACCAACCCTGTATCCCGCGGTCCTTTGAGAAGAGGGAAGGACCGTTCAACAACTTGAGGTCTGTGGTCCAAAGAAGCCTGAACTTTTAAGCTCTGTTGGTGTCAAATCGCTGTCTCCTACAATGCCTTTATCATTTTGGACGCTAACCGGTCTCACCTGTTTAATGGAACAAGGAAATTATGTTTTCCTGAATGGGGAGATTATTTACAGGACAACAACCAATGAGAAAATGAGATTACTATTCCAATTTAGGGTGGGGTCCCAAAAGTAGACTTCAAGAGGGGTCCAAAAAGGTCAAGATGGCAGCTGCACCAGCAAAGTCCTCCTTTTTTGGGGTGTGATGCCCGTGGAGAAGGCTTTGATGGGGCAATTGCAGTCACCATCTTGCCTTTTTTGGGGACCCTTCGCGGATGCCCTTGGCACGGGCATCTCACCTTCAATTCTCTCACCTTGGCCTGGGCAAACCATCCAGATTCAAAGGGTCCAATGTGGCTCAGAGCATTTGTGAGCCCATTTGTGTCTTTTTTTGGGGGGGGTGGGGAATCACTCCCCCCAAAAGGACAAGATTCAACAAGGGTGTCCTATCGGAGCTCCTGGCCTTGAGAATCCAATTTTCTTGGCATCATTTATTCGCACCGCAGAAGGCTTAGAACGATGCCAGCTCTGGCTTTGGGGGAAAAAAAGAGATGGTTGGCACCAGGTTTTTTCTTGGAAGCTGTGAGTCACACCAGGAATGCTGGAAGAGGGCAGCCCGCTCTTTTTTTGGCAAGGTATAATGAATAGACGTCCCACCGATCAGATTTTTTTTTCCCTTTGATTTCAAGAGTCCTGAGACGTCTTGGCACAGCTGAATTTTCGGACCCAATTCTGGAGTTTGGTTGGGAAAGAGTTCTCCAAAGGCCAGATTCGACGCCTTCAAGTCTTTCCCAAAACACGGCTCTTACTAAAAGGATACATTTAGGGCAAAAGGTTCCGTTCAAAACTTCTCAATCAGGGCAAGATTCCCTACTCCCGTTGTAGAAGCTACCACCTTCCAGAAGTCAAGCTGAGGGCTGGCTTTTTTGCAAGCTTCTTCTCCTTGTCAGACCAAACCAGCCTGTGAGTTTCAAACTCGCTTTCCTCAAGGAAATCAAAGCGATGTTGTCCAACGGGAAACGGGAGGGAGAGCGCGATTCCGCCCTCCTGGATCGCCGATATCTCCAAAAGGTTGGACTAGAAGACCTCCAAGGTCCCTTCCAACTCCCATTATTCTGTCGGCAGAAACCAGCAGATCCAGCAACCCGCGAAGGTTTGTCCAGAAGAAATTTACAGAGCTCTAAAAAAATAACAAAAAAATAAAAATGGAAAGTTGGTGGATCTGGTGTCCCTTTACAAAGCCAGCCTTACTGGAGTGAGAGGCCATTTTGTTCCCCCCTAACCCTCTCCAGCTCCCATCTTAAATTGCAGAGGTTCCTTGCTGGAGCTACCATCCAGGTACCATCCTGATTTATTATAGTCTATCAGAAAAGGTGAGACACTGATAGAAAAGACAAGGCCACCCGGAACGCTGGCAAAATGCTTTTTACAACCCCTGGGCAGGATGAAGGTTAAGCACCCTGGCCCCAAAGAGGGGAAATGTGCATGTGTGAATGTTCACTTGGGAGACAGAAAAACGTGGATTCCGTTTCAGCCGTATTCCGTCACATTTCTGTGCTGTGGAGAGCGACAGCCTCCTCTATTCTTGCCGTTCGAGTGGAGAAAATTCTGCTTAATGCTGCTTTATCCTTTCCCCCCAAAAAATAAAATAAAATAAAAATGACAGTGTTAGGTCCGTGTTCCTTTACGCCGTAGAAGCTCACCCATCCTTAAAATAAAATAAAAAAATCCAAAATAAATGCTGGTTGGAGGGGGAGAAAAAAAGCAAGCAAGCAAGAGAACAGAGGCCTGCCGTGGCTGAGTTTTAAATTTTGGGGGCAAGCCAGGAAACCACGTTTCCCCGTCGACGCAGAAAGGGCCCAGAAAGGAAGTACAAAACTTTCATATTTTTTTTCCTGCACGATCCTGGCCTGCTGAGTTCTTGGCCTCCCCCTGCACACAAAACCACCCCAAATTTAGGCAGGAGAGGACAACGAAAACAACGCAGCGGTTGGAGGCAGGTGGTTGGCACAGCTGCTTCTTGCAGAAGACCGAGCGAGAAGAACAAGGGGGAGATGGCGGCGGGAGAACGGTTCTTCTTCGCAGTTCTCGGGTGAGTTTTGTTAGCACCGTCACTTCGGATGTTCCTCGGGTTCCCCCCGTTTCGCCTCCCCTGCCTGGAGAAGGAGCCCGTCTCTTCCGGAACTCAAGACCTGCTCCGAAAATGAGGAGGCATCCGCTTGGGCTGGATGGCCTCTTCCAAGGTTGGCGGTCCAGGAATCAACGGAAGCCGGCATGGCTGCTTGGTGGGAATCCCAGGCAGTCGTTCAAAAAAAAGGCAGTCGGGAGATGTAAAGCGACGGTTGGTCGGGATTGTCCCTCGCCAAGGTTAGCAACCGGATTCCACTTTAATGTGTAAAATCTTTGAGAAGCCCGGCCTCTTCTTCAAAGCCTGGAGGAAGAGGAGGAGGGAGGTGTAAGGAATGATAGTCACCTAACAGTTGGGTTGGAAATATATAAACCGAGATAGTCATTTAATACTGTTGTATCTTTAAGAGAATGCTGCAATGGTGATTGGCTGAGGTTCCTCCAACAGCCATAAGATGGAGCCAGAAACCCGGTTTCTCTCTCCTTGCTTTTCTCGTTTTGCCCTTTGCCTGATTGTCATTCTGCTTGGATTGCTGTGAGTCTTGCAACTGTTAGCAAACTCTGTTTACTGAACTCTGTTTATGATAATGGACTTTGTTTTTGGATTTTCCCTGGACTGATACTAACTGCTTTAACCGTGTATGATTTAGACTGTTTGTTGGATTTGTTTAACCCGTTTACTGGAAGTAAAACCTACATTTTACTATTCAGTGTATCTGTATGCTGGTTGTGTGTTATTCAATATCACTCTCACTACGTTTCCCTGAGTGCGCTCATTCTCCTAATGGGGAATACCTCAACAGGAGGAAGTAAAGGAAGGTTGTCTTAGGGCAGAGGTCTCCAAACTTGGCCACTTTAAGACTTGTGGACTTCAACTCCCAGAATTCCCCAGCCGGCATCTCCAAACTCAGCCACTTTTAAGACTTGTGGACTTCAACTCCCAGAATTCCCCAGCCGGCATCTCCAAACTCAGCCACTTTAAGACTTGTGAACTTCAACTCCCAGAATTCCTCAGCTGGCATCTCCAAACTTGGCCACTTTAAGATTTATTTTAAGACTTGACATAGCTGGCTGGAGAATTCTGGGAGTTGAAGTCCACGCATTTGTCTATGGAAATTCTCCATCATCCTTAACCTGGGTTTTTGGTTTATTTTTCCTTTGAAAATGTTTCGCTTCTCATCCAAGAAGCTCCTTCAGAGCTGATGAGAAGAAATATGTTTTCAAAGGAAAAAAAAAAAAAAACTTGAGAAAGTCCAGTTGCCTTTTGGAAAAAAATATCTTTGGAGAAACGTTCACACTTTTTAAAGCGGCCCAAAGTTGAGAAGCATCGGTCTACGGCCAGCTGTCCCCAACCACGCACCCCCCAGAATTCCCAGCTATCACTCAGGGAGTGTATGACACAATTGGGCAAACTGCTTCGAGTCCCGGTTTCAAAGTCACCAAATTTCTTACGTTGTGCAAAGTCTACAAATGGGTCTAACTTGACCTAGTTAAGGATAGAATATTTCTAGCTCAGGGTTGAACGGTGGGGGTCCTTGGTGCTCTCTGAGCTGGGTGGTTTTCTTGCAGACGTTTCATGACCCAACTAGGTATCATCCTCAGTGCTAGAAGGGAGGAGGGTTTGGGGAGAGGAGGAGGAGGAAGAGAAAGGAGAAGGAATGAAAGGAATGAAAGGAAGGGAAGGAAGGGAAGGAAGGGAAGGAAGGAAGGAAGGAAGGAAGGAAGGAAGGAAGGAAGGAAGGAAGGAAGGAAGGAAGGAAGGGGGTCCTTGGTGCTCTCTGAGCTTGGTGGTTTTCTTGCAGACATTTCATGACCCAAGTAGGTAACATCCTCAGTGCTAGAAGGGAGGAGGGTTTGGGAGAGGAGGAGGAGGAAGAGAAAGGAGAAGGAATGAAAGGAAGGAAGGAAGGAAGGAAGGGAAGGGAAGGGAAGGAAGGAAGGGAAGGAAGGAAGGAAGGAAGGAAGGAAGGAAGGAAGGAAGGAAGGAAGGAAGGAAGGGAAGGAAGGAAGGAAGGAAGGAAGGAAGGAAGGAAGGAAGGGGTCCTTGGTGCTCTCTGAGCTTGGTGGTTTTCTTGCAGACATTTCATGACCCAACTAGGTATCATCCTCAGTGCTAGAAGGGGGGGGTTTGGGGAGAGGACGAGGAGGAAGAGAAAGGAGAAGGAATAAAGGAAAGGGAAGGAAGGAAGGAAGGGAAGGAAGGAAGGATTGTGGGGTCCTTGGTGTTCTCTGAGCTGGGTGGTTTTTTGCAGACGTTTCATGACCCAACTAGGTATCATCCTCAGTGCTAGAAGGAGGAGGAGAGGACGAGGAGGAAGAGAAAGGAGAAGGAATAAAGGAAAGGGAAGGAGGAAGGAAGGAAGGAAGGAAGGAAGGAAGGAAGGAAGGAAGGAAGGAAGGGGAAGGAAGGAAGGAAGGAAGGAAAGGAAGGAAGGATTGTGGGGGTCCTTGGTGCTCTCTGAGCTTAGTGTTTTTCTTGTAGACGTTTCATTGCCCATCTAGGTAACATCCTCCGTGCTAGAAGGGAGTGGGGTGTGAGAGGAGGAGGAAGAGCACTGTGGGGTCCTTGGTGCGCTCTGAGCTTGGCTGTTTACTTGCAGACGAAACTAGGCAAATCATCCATGCACAGAGCACGGATGATGTTACCTAGTTGGGTAATGAAACGTCTATAAAAAGAACTACCAAGCTCAGTGACTTAGTGAAGCCTCTTTTTGCAATGCAGCATCTGGAAATACAACATCCTGTCTTCAGTCTCTGCCCTCAAAGGCTTCTCTTCTCAGCCTCTTTTCCACACATCCCCATCAGTTTGCACTACCCAAGTTTCTAGTCCCTGCCACTCAAGGGCTGCGGGCCTGTTATAAGGGGACACCTGCCATCAATAAGCCACAACAAGAGGAATCCTTTTACCTGGAGTTTGTTGATCATTTCATCAAACATTTTCTTGGCCTCCGAACTATTTGGTTCCTTAAAGTAATCGGCAATCCCAACTTGGACCACAATGGATTTCAGGTTCCGGCAAACACCTTGAAGGAGAGAGAACTTGGTTTGATACCGGGGACGCCGAAGGTCGAAAAAGTCAAGATGGCGTCCATGAAGACAAGATGGCGTCCATGAAGTCAAGATGCCGTCCATGAAGACAAGGCACATTAACAACCCTGTGGGGGTCTTTGATCACATGACTGTGGGAGCCATTTTGGCTGTTTTGACACGACACAAACACACCTCGCCACAGCGTGCCCAGGTGCAGCAGGAAGGAAGCATTTAGTCAAATAATTTTATATATACCGTATATAAAAATACTAACAGGATACGCGTGTTTCGCTATGAAACTGTGTGGTCGGGTTTAGTATTTGGGGAGGAAAATAAGGGGATAAAAATTCTGCCTCTGCCTACCAGCCTCCATCGGTATTCACCTGGCAAGCACCCTGTCAGTGTGTGAGAGAGTGGAGGGCTATTTGGAAACTGAAAGAATATTTGCTGGGTGAGCAAGAAGGAGACAGCAAGGAGTCTGGGCAGGGCTTAGCTCAACTGTTCTGTACTAAAAATGCTTGGTGCTCTGAAACGGAACCTCCTCTCCTCTGCCTGTGTTTTGCCTTTGGAAGAGATTTCTTTTCAGGTGGGGAGGGGGAGTAGAACTCCTTAGCATCAGAGCGTGTTAATAATAATAATATAGGAAATACTAAATGCTCTGATGGTCATTTCACAAAATCCTTTCTTAGTGAGCACCTAGAAGCCAAAAGGAACAGACGTGCCAAATTTCAAGTTTGTAGGCTTTACGGTTCTGGAGATTTTGTGATGAGGGGTATTTTGCTTTTATGTATAGAGATATTATATACAGGTGGTCATTGACTTATGACTACTATTGAACCCAGGATTTCTGTTGAGACATGTTCAGTGAGTTTTGTCCAGTTTTGTGCCCTTTCTTGCCTCAGTTGTTAAGGGAATCACTGCAGTTGATAAGTTAATAACATGATTATTAATCTGGCTTCCCCATTGACTTTGCTATCTATCTATCTATCTATCTATCTATCTATCTATCTATCTATCTATCTATCTATCCACCCATCCATCCATCCATCCATCCATCTCCATCCATCCATCCATCTCTATCCATCTCCATCCATCCATCCATCTCTATCCATCTCCATCTATCCATCCATCCATCCATCTCTATCCATCTCCATCCATCCATCTCTATCCATCTCCATCCATCCATCCATCCATCCATCCATCCATCTCCATCCATCCATCCATCCATCCATCTCTATCCATCTCCATCCATCCATCTCTATCCATCTCCATCCATCCATCCATCCATCCATCCATCCATCCATCTCTATCCATCCATCCATCTCATCTCTATCCATCCCATCCATCCATCCATCTCATCCATCTCCATCCATCCATCCATCCATCCATCTCTATCCATCTCCATCTATCCATCCATCCATCCATCCATCCATCCATCTCTATCCATCTCCATCCATCCATCTCTATCCATCTCCATCCATCCATCTCTATCCATCTCCATCCATCTCTATCCATCTCCATCCATCCATCCATCCATCCATCCATCCATCCATCTCCATCCATCCATCTCCATCCATCTCTATCCATCTCCATCCATCCATCTCTATCCATCTCCATCCATCTCTATCCATCTCCATCCATCCATCTCTATCCATCTCCATCCATCCATCCATCCATCCATCCATCCATCCATCTCTATCCATCTCCATCTATCCATCCCTCCATCCATCCATCCATCCATCCATCTCTATCCATCTCCATCCATCCATCTCTATCCATCTCCATCCATCCATCCATCTCCATCCATCCATCTCTATCCATCTCCATCTATCCATCCATCCATCCATCCATCTCCATCCATCCATCTCTATCTATCTCCATCTATCCATCCATCCATCTCCATCCATCCATCTCTATCCATCTCCATCCATCCATCCATCCATCTCTATCCATCTCCATCTATTCATCCATCCATCCATCCATCCATCCATCTCTATCATCTATCTGGATTCACTTAAACCACAATGAGCTGCTTAAAGACCACGGCCAAAAGATTGTAAAATTGAACAAAATGCACTGCTTAGCGACAGAACTTTCCAGTCCCAATGGTGGTGATAAGTCAAGGACAACCATTTGTTCTCCGTGCTGACAGGAACCGCTATTTCTGTTCCTGGCTGCCACGTTCCCAGCGGGTCCGTTTCTCTCAGTTCTCCCAAAATGGAAAATAAAGGTTTGTGCTTT
Source organism: Notechis scutatus (assembly GCF_049901735.1). NCBI lineage: Eukaryota > Metazoa > Chordata > Lepidosauria > Squamata > Elapidae > Notechis > Notechis scutatus. The sequence goes on from NC_142012.1 coordinate 668,288, forward strand.
CCTTTGATTAAACGGGGCTGCCAGTTTTTAATTACATCGTTAATCAAGAGTGTGTATCAATCCGTAGAGACAGACGATTTCATAGCAGATTTAAAATCAGCGCCCAGCCTCTTCGGACCAAAGGACAGGAAGATGGGCTGCTGTCGGGCACTTTTACATGAGTTTAATTTAATTTAATTAGCTTTGTTACGGCCAATCCCTTCCAGTGGCTGGCTTATAAAATGCCCCCAAACAATGAAACAATTAAAAAAAAAACCCACATTAAACAGCCAGCCCGGATTAAAAACACCAAGAACAATCAAAGGTAACAAAGCAGAACATAAAATAAAATAAAATAAAAGCACCAAGTTCTTGTACAAGTCAGCTTATGCTCGTTCGCTCAGTGACTGTTTGAAGTTACAACGGCACTGGAAAAAGTGACTTATGACCGTTTTTCACACTTAGGAACATTGCGGTATCTCCGTGGCCACGTGATCAAATATGACCATAATGGCGCCTGCCCTTTATAAGTCATGGCTGTCAGGATTCTGGCAGTTAACCCCCAATTAAATCATGAGTCTCGAGCCAAACTTCCAAAACTTCAAAAGGATTTATTGGGAGTTAACATGTCGGCATGACCTGGGTGTAGCCGACTCTGAGACACGTAATTCACTGTCACCCTTGACCCTGGTTTTCCCCCACCCCCTGGGTGTATCCTAATTCATATCCTCCAATGGGACACGTCCATAGCCCAGAGTCATCAATCAGGCTCTCCAGGTAGATATTTCCTGGGCAGAAACTTCAGTCACCTAGTTACTATCTCTGAAAAACTATTGATGGAATGCGCTTCCGATTTCCAAGCTGCCGCACTGCTCCCCCTTCCCTTTCTGTTGGCCACTCTAAAAAGACCATAGAAATATCTTGAGTTAACAATGATCGTCATAAAATGAATCGGTCACATGACCTTCTTTTTCCTCCCCCAGCAATCATTAAGTGAATGTGAGGACGTAACTGGGAACCCATAGAATAGTTGCAGTTTCGCCCTGAAATGGAAATAAGTCCCGCTTTTCTGCAAAAAAAAGCCCCCCACACTTCTATGACAATGGCATAGGTGTGGCCATGTCGGGAAGCATCCCTGGTGTGGCCACTGGCGCATGGGTGAGTGAGCGGAATGAAGGGCTGGCCTGCCCTACTTCAGATCTAGCTTATAAGTCCCATTTTTCAGATAGGTTGTAACTTTAAATGGTTGCTAAGCAACAGGTTGTAAGTCAAGGACTGCCTTTATCTGGGCTGCATTGTCCAGGCGACCTCTATATGTCAGTCAAAGGACACATAAAATTCTAAAACCCAGGGGTCCTCAAACTTGACTGCTTTCAGACTTAGGGATTTCAACTCCCAGAATTCCTCCTCTAGTCATGTTAGCTCAGGAATTCTGGGAGTTGAAGTCCTCAAGTCCTTAAATGGATGCTGTCAGACAGTTTGAAGGCCCTGGATAGTGATAGATGATAGATGGATGGATGATAGATGAGGAGACGATAGATTGACAGACAGACAGACAGACAGATAGATAGAGATGGATGATATAGATTATATAAAGATCAGACAGATAGATAAAGATAGAGAGAGAGTGTATGGCTTCAAACTTGGCAGCTTGAAGACTTGTGGACTTTAACTCCCAGAATTCCTCCTTAGCCAGTCCACGCTAGCTCAGGAATTCTGGGAATGGATGAGGAGACGATAGATTGACAGACAGACAGACAGATGATAGATAGAAGTCCAAACTTGGAGCAAGTCTTAATCCCAGAATTCCTCCTCCAGGCCAAGTTTGAAGACACTTGCTCTAACACATGGTGTCCAACCTCTGGCCACTTTAAGACTTGTGGACTTCAACTCCCAGAATTCCTGAGCTAGCGTGACTGGAGGAGGAATTCTGGGAGTTGAAGTCCACCGGTATTAAAGGGGCCAGAGGTTGGGCCTCTGTGCCCTAGCTCTTTGCCACCACCTAGTGGCTACGCCCCAGATTTACATCCCCTACTTTTCCCAGCCATACCATCTCTGTCCCATCGTGCAGAGGAGCCCCCTAATTTCTTCCCGGTGCCCTCGATGAGGAGCAGCCACCCCCACTTCAAGAACCCCCTCCCCTTTCCTGAGTTTCTACTCACTGTTGAAATGCAGTAAGGCTTTCGGGGTGACCGGGGTGGACGTCAGAACCAGCATCTCCAGGCCTTTTAAACCTTCCCGACACACCTCAGCCGCCACCTCTTGGTTGACCTCCGTCACGTGGTCCAGCTCCAGCACTTGAAGGCGCATGCAGTTCCGGGCTGACAGGGAAGAAGAAGAAGTAACAACATTGGAGTCTCGGACTGGCCTGGACATTGCCCTGGGTGGTCAAGGGGCCACGGTCCTTGCACACTAAGCTGGTCAAAATTCCCCAGCCAGCATGCTTTAAGATGGGTGGACTTCCACTTCCAGAATTCCCTAGCCATCATGCTTTAAGAGGGGTGGACTTCCACTTCCAGAATTCCCCAGCCATCATAGTTTAAGATGGGTGGACTTCCACTTCCAGAATTCCCCACCTATCATGGTTTAAGATGGGTGGACTTCCCAGAATCCCCAGCCAGAAAGCTTTAAGATAGGTGGACTTCCAGAATTCCCCAGCCATCATAGTTTAAGATGGGTGGACTTCACTCCAGAATTCCCCAGATATCATGGTTTAAGATGGGTGGACTTCCACTTCCAGAATTCCCAGCCATCATAGTTTAAGATGGGTGGACTTCAACTCCCAGAATCCCCCAGCCAGAAAGCTTTAAGATAGGTGGACTTCCACTTCCAGAATTCCCCAGCCATCATAGTTTAAGATGGGTGGACTTCCACTTCCAGAATTCCCCAGCCATCATGGTTTAAGATGGGTGGACTTCAACTCCCAGAATCCCCCAGCCAGAAAGCTTTAAGATGGGTGGACCTTAACTCCCAGAATCTCCCATCCAACAAGCTTTAAGATAGGTGGATTTTAACTCCCAGAATCCCCCAGCCAATGAGCTTTAAGATGAGTGGACTTCAACTCCCAGAATCCCCCAGCCAGAAAGCTTTAAGATGGGTGGACTTCCACTTCCAGAATTCCCCAGCCAGTTGGAGTCCACAACTCTTAAAATGGCCACGTTTTGACACCCCTGCCTTAAACCAGGGCTAGTCTGAAGACTTGAGGAAGCCACCTTCCACGTCTCTTTTCCTTTATTTTTCCTGGGCCAGAAAAAGTCCCAGATCCGGACTTACCTAAGGAAGCCAGTCCCTGCAGGCCGCAGCCGGCTCCTCCGACGCCCAGCGCTCTCAAATGTGGCCAGCAACGTCCAATCATCTGCAGACAACGGTTGCTAAACCTGGTGGGTTGCTGGCTGGAAGATATTTATAAAAGGAGAGAGAGAAGAAAATAATCACGAAGGTCATATCATGGAGATACAAATAGGAGGAGAATCTGTCAACGAAGCTGTGATGACCCAAAGGGGCGTGGCACAAAAGCAACGAAGTCACACAAATAGGTAAAGTCCCTTGAATTCCTCCAACTTGGCCCCCAACGTCCAGTTGTCATTGGCTGGAGAAAAAAAACTCTCCCAAGAACAGTTTTTAAAGGGAAGAAATTCAGTCCGAACCTAAAGTACATCTAGATTATAAATAAAAAAACCAACACAAACCACACTGCAGCAATTAATGAGACAGGGCAGGATAAGGGATTGAAGACGTCAAAAGATAACGAAACACACACAGTTGGGAGGACACCAGAACTCAGATAAGACTTGACGAACAAAGATCATTCATGTTTTGCTTCCAGCAACTTTGCTGTGTGCATTTTGCCTTTTTAAACTGTTTTCCCAGGTGTGGCTAATGAAGGGGATCAGGGCCCTTTCCTCCCCCGTAAACCACACAACTCACATTGCTCCCTTCTCCGTTCCTCCCTGCATGCCCTAGGATGCAGAGGGGGTGGGCCTGGGTCTTTCTCTGAATGCCCAGCCGGACTGTACCCTTCCCCAGTTTCCTCCACAGCCACCGGAGCCACACTCCCACTCCCTGTCAGCTGTTCCACCTCTCCCTCGAAATCAGGGGCATGACAGAAGCTGTCTGGAGCTTCTTCATAGCTAGACCTCCAGATAGCAGGGGCTGGGGACTGGAGGGTTTCCAAAAGGGAAAAGAAGAGACAGGTGAATGTCCGTGGGTGCTTCTTACCAAGGATGGAGAGGTGCCACCTGCAGAGAGATGATATCTCGGCAACCTGCTCCCAAGGCCCAGATGACTTCATGGCCGACAGGATCAGTGGAGCTCCTGGAACGAGAAAACACAAAGGGAAAGAAAAAGAAAAAAAAGATGAATTCTACTGGAAAATTGGCACAAATTAAGGATTAGATGGTGGTAGAGGGGCTGTGTAGGAAAACAAATACTGATTTTTGTCTGGTTTTTTGTTTTTTTAAATCACAGAACGAGGGCAGAGTTGGAGAGAATAGATTTGCAACTCAGTGTGGCGGGTCAGCAGTTGTCTGATCTGGACCTTCTCAGAGGTAGGCCCTGGGGTGGGAGTCAACCGGTATAATAACCAGTTCAGTGAGGGTGCGATTTGCGTGCGCGGCATTGGAAAAACCGTCTTCTCCTGCAAGCCCTGGGTGCAACATAGGGCATGCGCGGTAATCAGCTGTGCTGCACAGAGCAACGAGGTTGAAAAAGCATGGAATCAAGGACAGCCTAGAACCCGGGCGGGCGTGTGGGCCAAATAGAAGAACAGAAGATCGTTGGAGCGAACCGGTTGCCTCTCAGCTGATCGTCGGAACGACTGGTTCGTTTGAACTGTTAGCACCCCACCTCTTGGGCATTATTTGTAAATAAGCCAGACTTACTACCGTGTTTCTCCAACAATACGGCCTCCACCAATAGGAAGGACCAGCATGATTTGTAGGCATGAGGTGCAATTAAGCCTCGCCCCCCTAAATGTAGGCCTATTTAAACCATGCGTTTCCCCGCCATTTCTCACATCGTTCGTTAGAACGACACGAGGTGAAGAGAAACGGGCGGGAAGGGCAGGGTGGGGAGAAAACTTGCCTTTAGGAGGGCCCTGCAGGTAGCCGAGGCTAGAATACCCCGATAGCCGATAGAAGCTCCCCGAAGGCAGAGTCCCCAGCCGCTTCGGGGCGTGGCGTGGCTGCCCGCGTCCCCTCGCCATGAGGCAGTGTCTTTCAGGTGATGGAAGCTCCCCAAGGGCAGTCACCAGCCACTTCGATCGATAAAAGCGGCCTCGTGACGAGGGGAGTGTGCGTGGGTGCTCGCCCCGAGGCCGCTTCTACTGGCCGATCGAAGTGGCTGGTGATTCATAAATTCATTTATAAAAAAACACAACTTTATAAAACTAGCTTGGGCTTTTTATTGTCAAGTTGCATGACCCAGTTCCCCGCTAGAGAAGAGCCTAAAAATAAGCAAGCATGAATTATCTGGAAAAATCCATCTGCCTCTCCTAGAGCCGCCACAGCCAAGGCTCCCGAATTGTTTGGCGTGGCCTTAATTAAAGGGATGAGTCATCCCGACAGATTAGAAAACTGCCAACTTCTGCAGGTACATTCTGACTATCCGGAGTGGAAAAAAAAGAGGGAGTGGAGGATGGAACAGCTGCACCCAGAAGGATCACAGATCCAATGCAATGCATTGCTCCCAGCCAGACCGTTAAACCTGGATTAAATATCATCCTTGACCTATGACTACCATTGAGCCCAAGGTTTCCGTGACTAAGCAAGACAGTCATTAAATGAGTGTCAACTCATAAAACATCCCTATGCCTGTTTTAGTAATTGCCACAAAAAAAGAAAGGGGGGAAGGAATGGAGATCTGGAAGGGCAGTGCAGCAAAGCGAAAGTACATTCCAACTCTTATCTTTAAAAAACTGTAACTAAACTACCAGAGTTTTTGCCCATGAATATATTTAATTCGAGAATGTGATTGATGACAACCAGGCTGTGAACATGCTCAATTGGAGAATCTGATTTATGATGCATCCGGGGGGAGGGAGGGGGGAAACAGGGTCACAGGGGACTGTAAACCTTTCTCCTGCTTTTGACTGCATGCAAGGAAAGCAGCCAAAGTCTTTCTTTCTCTCCCCCAAACTCCGCCAGAAATAAGTCCTTGGGGCCCTGCAAGGCCTCCTGCTCCAAGAAGCTGCGCCGGCACAACAAGTCTCACAAAGACTCATTTCTGGTGGAGTTTGGGGGAGAGAAAGAAAGACTTCTGCTGCTTCTGCTGTTTTCCTTGCATGAAGCCAAAAGTCTCTCCCTTTCTCTCTCTCTTTCCCCCTGAGAACGGAGCTGGAGACGGTCTCCTGCGATCCCAATTAAAGAATGATCTCCGTTGGTAGGAAAACGGGGTGGGGGATTTTCCTGCAGACTTTTTGGGGGGATTTTCCTCAGCGTCTCTGGTCCGCAGGATTTAAAATGATGAGTTTGGTGCAGTGGTGGGATTCAAATTTTTTTTTTACTACCGGTTCTGTGGGTGTGGCTTGGTGGGCATGTCAAGGGAAGGATACTGTAAAATCTCCAGCCAGAGGTGGGATTTGCCGGTTCTCCGAACTACTCAAAATTTCCGCTACTGGTTCTCCAGAACTGGTCAGAACCTGCTGAATATACCACCTCCGGTTTGGTGGTCCCTGAGGTCCAAAAGGTTGGCGACCCCTGATCTGGACCACGTTCTACCTCACCAAAGCTCTGATGTGGGGCAAGGAAGGACCAGGGGAATGATAGATGATCTCTAGAACAGGCTGTCCACACATGAAGCCCTCTTAGATAACAAAAAAGAATTTAATCTCCAGGCAGGCTGAGTATAAAGAATGGCAGGAACGGAGATGCCAACTCAACAGATGCCCGGGGTGTTGTGTGTTTCCTTTCACGCCATCTACCCTTGAAAAAAAAATGTCTGCAATGGAGAAATTGTTCCATGCTCTCCTCCCTCCTGCCAGCTCTGTGTCCCCGGCACCCTCTATTCTTAGAAGCGGTGCCATGTCTGAATGCCACCTCAAGCCTGGGCCTCTCCGCAGCCACCCTTGACAAGCGCCTGGTTGCCTCTACGCTGCTAATTTCCTTCGGCAGAAGCAACAACGGTGCAGCAAAATGAGTCAGAGAAGGGTTGCAAAACCCGGCAACGACGCGGGAATTAAAATCATCTCCCACGCCTGAATCACGGAGGCAAAAATGAATGAGATCAAAACCTAAACAGAACAAAACAAGGAGTTGGAAGGGACCTTGGAGGTCTTCTAGTCCAACCGCCCCGCTCTGCTCAGGAAAGATTGAGAACGGGCTACAGTGCAGGTGGGTCCTCAGTTTACGACCACGATGGAGCCCAAAGTTTCTGTTGCTTAAGAGAGAGAGAGACAGCAAAGTGAATTTTGTCCCATTTTACGGTGGTTAAAGGTATGAGGCTTGTCTGAAAGTCGCAAAAAGGGAATCACATGATCCCAGGACACTGGAACCGTCATAAATACACGCCAGTTGCCAAGCGTTGGAATTCCAAGCAGGGATTGGACAACCCCTTTGTCTGGAACAGTGTAGGTATAGGGTGTCCTGCCTGGGCAGGGGTTGGACTAGATGACCTCCAGGTTCCATTCCTCTGTTATTCTTTGATTCTATATTTTGAGGGCTGCCCCCTCCTTCCCCCCCCGCCTCACAGTGCCTGATTCCAGCTGGGCTAAATTACAAGGTGCCTCCCTCCAAGCTTGACAGCACAATAACCCATCACAACCCACTGGAGCGCTCGGCTCCTTGGCGGTGCCAACGATGCCAAGGACAAAGCCCCAGCGAGGGAGCCCGTGTGTGTGTGTGTGTGTGTGTGTGTGTGTGTGTGTGTGCGCCGCCACCCCCAGTCTTTTGTTCTCTTGCTGCTTCTCCAGCCCCGACGGAGGGAGTAAAAAGGCTGTGATTATTTCACACCGCCTCTCTCTTCTCCGTGCGGTGCCAAGGACTGTCTGGTTGGCATCGGTGCCAGCTCTGCCGTTGTTCTCCCCGGGGACTCAGATACTCTGGGGAGTAGGGCTTCAATTTTGCAGCAGAGCACACCGAAAACACAACTGACGGGGCAGGGGCTCCTCCTGTTTCCATTTTCATTGGTCCCAATATGGGCCACCCTCAACTTACGACCACCACGGAGTCCAACATTTTCATGGCTAAGAGAAACGGTGAAGTGAGGTGGGTTTTTTTTTGCCCCATTTTATGTTTCTTGCCACAGTTATTAAGCGAATCCATTACAGTTGTTAAGTTAGGAGCCTGGGTTGTTAAGCGAATCTGGCTTCCTCATGGACTTTAGAAGGTCGCAAAAGGGGATCGCGTGACCTCCGGGACACTGGAACTGCCGTAAGTACATGCCAGTTGCCAAACATCAGAATTTTGATTGACCATAGGGAAGCTGCAATGGTCATTAAGCGGGACAGCCATATGTCACTTTTTGTTAATGTCATCGTAACTTCTAACGGTCACTAAACGAGTGGTTTTTCAGAACTACTTGTAAGTTGGAGAAACGTAAGGAGCCTAGACTAATTCCTCTCTTGACTCTGCCATCAGCATTTCCTCTCTTTCTCCTACAGCATGCTCTGACCAAGGCTTCCAAGACCGTAATTATGCACATGCTTATCTTAAAAACAACTCTTGTTTTATTGCAACGCTGGGAATTATTTTCATTCCCAGCCTGTAATGAATCTCAAACAGTCCCTCAAGATAAGCACCCACCTTTCTTCCCTGTGAAGTGCTGCCAATAACAGAAGTGAACTAGGAAAAAAAATCCAACCGAAGTACAAAGAGCTTCAAGAAAGAATCTGAACCGATTGAACGACCTTGCTTCCTGCAAAGGTTTCATCATCTTGGCCTGACTTTTATCCCTTAGGGGAGGGGCAATCACCTCCCAGCCTTACTCCTGAGTTGCCCCTTTTGTCTCAGCTGCTCTCGCCTTCTAGCAGCTCTGTGCATACGCGCACTGGGAACAGGCTCCCTTGGGTCCTCTGCCTCGCTGCTACCGGACTCCATGGGCTCCGGACTCAGCACCCCACTCCCAGATGGTCGTCCCACTCGTCCGAGTCCTGTCCAGACCTGGATTGGTCCCTTTTCTTCCCCACTGTCCGATTCCACTGCCGGCGAACCACAACACTGCAGCTCAATCTTGCTTAAGACCTTCTTGGTCAAACTGGGTCAACCTTGGGCTGAGGTTGGCCAAACCGAACAGGCTCAGTCCTTCTCCTCAGAACGAGAAACTCTGATTTGGGTTGGAGGTCCCCAACGGCCCCCGCTTACCGGTAGGTGACGGCTTGGAGAGCTCGACAGTAGCAGCTGGCCAGCCAGAGGGAACGATCCGTCAAAATGTTGGGGCAGTGGGAAACCCGTAGGATCAAGAGGTTACTCCCAGAGGCTTTGAGTAAGGACTCCAGTCCCGCTTCAAGGCATCCCCTAGCAAATCCCCCCAAAAAGGAAGAGAGAAAAAAATTACAAATTATTTAAATCTCTTGTGGCTCTCGTGGTTTTCTCATAGTGAGCCTTTTCTGCAAGTTAAAAACTCTTCAGAGGAACAAGGATTAAACCAATATGAAACCACGTTGATCAGCTGCGGGGCTAAATTAGACCGTGATTTGTTCTCATGTTGTGTTTGAAAAATCCTGTTTTTGATTTCCAACATTCTCAACTTACTGCAGTGTCGATTGCTGAGAAAATTGAGGGGGGAAAATATTAATGCAACTTATTTGGAAAAGGAATGATTTAAATCCGCGTTTTCCAAACTTTGCCATTTTAAGATGTGTGGACTTCAACTCCCAGAATTCCCTATCCAGCACTTGTGGACTTCAATTCCCAGAATTCCCCACTCAGCTTATGTAGACTTCAACTCCCAGAATTCCCCAGGAAGCACATGTGGACTTCAACTCCCAGAATCCCCCAGGAAGCACATGTGGACTTCAACTCCCAGAATTCCCCAGCAGCATCCTGGCTGGGGAATTCTGGGAATTGAAGTCCATATAGCTTATGAAGAAGCTGAGAAATACTATTTAGAAGGAAACAAGTTTTGAAAACGTTTTTGAAATAGGTCCAGCCGGCCATGACCATTGGAGAAATATTTCCTACAGTGAGTTCAAATGCTTAGTTCCAAGTCATTGACGAACTACAGCCTTCCCAGTGGAACCTGAGAGCCGTGCTGGTTGGGGATGATGGGAATCTTTGTACCAGGTGTTATGATGTTTCAATTTATTAACAACTGCCCACCTAACCACCAAGAACCTCTCAGTGGCAAACCAATGAGAACAGAAAATTGCATTAAAACGAAAACCCAACGGAAACGCCACTGAAAACACCAACTACTAGACCCCTGAGCCCCTGCCAGAACCCCTAAAACTAGCCTGCCAACAGCAGTGGCTGATGGTCTTTGGCAGTTACCTGGAACATGTCAGGAGCTCCTCTCCTGACCCAGGAAAAGTGGGGGACACTGGATTGTACGGCCAGTCTCCCCACGTTCTATAGATATTATCAGAATTGCAGAGTTGGAAAGGACCTCAGAGGTCTTCTAGTCCAACCCCCTGTTCAAGCAGGAGACCCTATGCCATTTCAGACAACTGGCTGTCCAGTCTCTTTCTTAAAACCCTCCAGTGATGGAGCACCTACAACTTCTGGTGGCAGACTGTTCCACTGGTTAATTGTTATAATTGTCAGGAATTTCTCCTTAGTTCTAGGTTGCTTTTCTCCTCGATTAGTTTCCATCCATTGCTTCTCGTCCAGCCTTCAGGTGCTTTCGAGAATAGATGGACCCCCTCCTCTCCTTTGAGGCAGCCATTCAGATATTGGAAGACCGCCATCTTCCTCACCGTGTGCTTTTCATGTAATCCTCCTTCGTCTCCTTCTTCCCCCTTTGCCTGGGCTTGAGATTTTGGAGGGTGAGAGAATGCGTCTGGGTGCACCACTGTGACAGCATAACCAGGAACTGTGCAAGAAAAATAAAAATAGAGAAAATAACTTGTCAGGGAATTGCACAGCCGGTGTCCAAATGGAATCAGAGATACCGGCACGAGCTTGTAGTTTTCTCTAAATCGATGTATTTTACATTTACAGGTAGTCCTCGACTTACGACTATGATTCAGCCCAAAATTTCTGTTGCTAAGCGAGACCTATACCAAGTGAGTTTTGCACCACCTTTCTTGCCACCGTCGTTAAGTGAATAGCTGCAGTGTTTAAGTTAGTCACATGGTTGTTAAGGGAATCTGGCTTCCCCATTGATTTGGCTTGTCGGAAGGTGGCCAAAGCGGATAACAGTGATCCCGGGACACTGTGACCCGTCATAAATGTGAGTCATTGGCCAAGCGTCTGAATTTTGTTCTCGGGGAAGCTGTAATGGTTGTAAGTGTCAAAAAACGGTCACAAGTCACTTTTTTCAATTATGTGGTAACTTCGAATCATCACTAAATGGTTGTAAGTTGAGGACTATCAGTATATATATGCAACAAACAAACAAGAGAGTCAGGTACATTGCTACATCATGAGGTAAATCGTGAGGTAAATCGTGAGGTAAACCGTGAGGTAAACCATGAGGTAAACCATGAGGTAAATCGTGAAGGTAAATCGTGAAGGTAAATCATGAGGTAAATCGTGAGGTAAACTGTGAGGTAAACCATGAGGTAAATCATGAGGTAAATCGTGAGGTAAATTGTGAGGTAAATCGTGAGGTAAACCGTGAGGTAAACCATGAGGTAAATCGTGAAGGTAAATCGTGAGGTAAATCACAGAACAGTATACAGAACACACAGAAGGGGAAAAAAGGCGGCGGGGGGAGGAGAAAACTCCCCTTTTACACCCAACAACCAATCATAATGTAGATTGCCTCATGCAGGAGCCTGTACTCTCCAGTTAACCAACTATAATGGTCTGTTCTGGCTCATTATACTGTACACTGTAATCTTTAATAAGATTAAATATCCTATTTTGTCTTTGCTATTTTGCAAAGATACTGAAGAAAAAAAGAGAGTAATGGCCTCCAGAACATGGGTCTGCTTTGCAACTACAATAAACTGATATAAGTAGTCCTTGGTTTACAACACGTCTTTCCGTGACTGTTCAAAGTTACAACATCACTGGAAAAAAAAGTGACGCATGACTGTTTTCTCACACTGTTTTCTCAGTGCCTCCCCAGTCATGTGAACAAAATTCAGATGCTTGGCAATTGACTCAGATTTATGACTGTATCCTGGGGTCACATGATCTCCTTTGGCGACCTTCTCCCAAGCAAAGTCAATGGGGAAGCCAGATTCCCTTTGCAACTGTGTTTACTAACTGAACGGCTGCAGGGATTCACTTAACAACCACAGCAAGAAAGGTCGTAAAACGGGGCAGAACTAACAGAACCACTGAACCTCACAGAGATTTGGGGCTCTGTTGTGAGCTCGGGTGGAGGACTACCTCCATTTTATGGAACGGAGTAGGACCCAGAGTTAGATTAGCATCCCGGCTTGACTGCTGCAAGAAGTTCAACAAGGAGCTACCCTTGAACACTATCCACAGGCATCCGTTGGCATTAAAAAAAAAAGACCACTATGTTACATCCTGAGCCACCGTATTGCAATACATCACATCCATGTTGTGTACGTTGTTTGCTAGACACAATCCAAGGCCTTGGTTTTGGTCTCTAAAAGGGACCAAGGGGCCTGTTTAAGAAATAAGCTACCTTGGAACCGAGTTTGGTTTTAAGGTTGTGGGGAGCGGGCTCTGAAGGATGCAGAGAAGCCTCGTTATCGGAATTCAGAGTGTTTGAGTTCATGAATAGTTCATTTTAACTGGTTTTTTAAAAAATGGGATGTTAAGTTTTGTTCTTTTATGGTGAGCTGCTGGCGTGCGTTCAATGAGCAGGAAGTTGGGACAGAGCGAGTAAATAAAGACATTGGCAATTAACATGGGGTAAATATTGAATCAAGAAAAAAGAAGTATAAGCCATGTATCAAATCCAGACCGCCACCAGGTAAAATAAATATTCCACGCAAGTCCATTCGACACAGCCAATTTTTTTCAGAATGATATGCACAATTTTTTTTTTTGCTTCGGCTTGGAAGCTGGAATGAGAGCCCGGGATGAGGTGAAAAAGGGAACATCAATTCACACAACATCCAGAAAACCCTCCGAGACTCCGGGGAAGCTTGTGCCGCGAATATCGGTACAGGTAGTCCTTGGCTTAGTTACAACCATTTGTTTAGTGACCATTCCAAGTTACAATGGCAACATGGGTGGGATTCAAAAATCCCAGCAACCGGAGTTTCCGGTTTGTCGGCTTCGCGAGCGGTAGGGATTCGCGGAGCTGCGCGATCCTGCCGCGCTAGCCGTTTTGGGGCTCCGGCCGGACGGGTGCGGAGCAAGGCTGCCCTGCAGGGGTAGCTGAAGGTAAGGGGATCCGGAGGAAGGGTTTGGGGTGTTGCAGACCCCTCCTGGCCGGCAGAACCCCCTGTTACCAGGATTGTGCAGCGGCGGTCCGTAATGGCCGCCACAAAGAAGTTGACAGCCGGGCAAGTATGCGCAGGAGGAAGAAGAGAAAGTTATTGAAAGTGAAAGTTATTCTTGGTCGACCCAGGGCTTTGAGATTTATCTAATTTAATTCCTGGAAAAGATGGTTTTCTGATGATTTCTTCCACAAGAGAAAAAAAGCGGCTATTTTGAGGTGCTGAAGGAAAGTTTACTCTCCTCCCGACGGAATTAAGCCGGAAGGGAGAGAATAAAGAAAATATATAAATTTGGATCCTGTTGGAGGAGATGCCTTGAAGACTTGAGGACAGAAATACAATCTTAATAAGGCTTTAAAATATAGATTTGGATTCTTTTTTTTATTTGTTTGATACCACCCTGGAAGAGGAAGGGGGAATTTTTGGCTTGCTTGGATTTATTGAGGATTGTGGATTTTGGGATTGTTTTGCCTTTCTCTCGAATATTTGGTTGGTGTAAGAAGAAAGAGGAATAAAGAAAAGAAAAGATTTATCTATAATGGCTTTCCTTTTGAAGACCTGAGGGATGAATATGAGCAAACAAAAGCAGCCTGCAAAGATGGCATGGAAAAAGCTTTTCTATTTCTAGAAATGGCGTTGGTTAATTACCAACAGACAATGGAACAGATGGAAACGGAAGAAGAACAACAAGGAAGAGACGAAGACGCCATCTTCATTGAATCCCAAAACTTATTTAAGGAAGAAGGAAGGAAGAGAGCAAGGAAAATGAAGGACTTAAGATCTAAAAAAACATTTAAGAAAGAGAAAAATATGATGCAAAGTAAATATAATGATAACAAACAAGAGAAAAAGGGAACACAACAGAGAAGGGATCCCAGCAAGGCAGAGGTTAGAAGAAGAAGGGGGGTAGGAAGATTTGGTGGGGAAGAAAGAAAGGGGAAAGGCGGAGAAAAGCCTCAAAGTTTTAAAATTGGATGGGAGAAGAGGATTTTTTTAGAGACAAAGGATGAAATATAAATTTCTGTAAGAAAGATTCTGCTAAGGTACAGAAGATGGTATTGTAACATTTATATTTGAAATAGTAAATTAGAATGGTTTAAGATTTAATAAGAAATTAAAATGTTGAAGTTTTTAATAATGATTGATTTTTAAAATGTAATAAAATATCGAAGGAAAGGAGGATACAATGTTTTTAAACATTTTTGGTGGATAGAATGTACCAAGCAGAACCAAATTGGGTATTTGTTATGCTGAATGTTAATTTTACTAACTTAGGGGGAGGATAGAAAGGCATCATACTCTGATTAGTGATTTCAGGAGAAATTTTTTTTACTATAAGAAGAGATAGAGGGATAAATGAATGGGCAAAAGATACAAATTTAATGATTTAATTAAGATGGATTAAATAAGATAGAAATGTGAAGAGTGATATGTGCTATTATTTTAACCCATGCAAAGAGAGGTAACTGGGGCCAAGGTACTTTACTAAAAGATTTTTTTTATGTTTGTTTGTGTTTGTTTGTGTTTTATGAGAATATTGGGGAAATTATTGTAGAAAGACAGGGAAAGATTTAATATGTAATGATTTGTTTGTTGTTGAAACTTTTAATAAAACTTGTTTTAAAAAAAAAAAAAAAAAAAAAAAAAATCCCAGCAACCGGTTCACTGCCTGGTTGCTGGGTGGGCAGGGCCGACTGGAACGGGCCTGTTTCCCGCTTCCCGTGGGCCTCTGGAGCCCGGGGGAGGCAGTTTTCATCCTCCCAAGGGTCCAGAGGCCTCCCCCTGGGCCTCTGGGAGGGTGAAAACAGTCTCCCCCAGACTCTGGAGGCTCTCCGAAAGCTGGAAACAGGCCCGTTTCCAGACTTTCAGAAGGCCTGTTTTTCCCTCTCCCAGAGAATACCGGTTCAGCGAACCAGCTGTAACTTTAACATCCGGTTCCCTCGAACCGGTCTGAACCGGTAGAATCCCACCTCTGAACGGCACTGAAAAAAAAAAGATTTACAACAATGGTTACAGCCTCCCACGTGATGCAAATTGATATATTCGGCAACTGGCATATACAGCTAGGCCTCGACTTATAACCCCAACTGAGCCCAACATTTACGTTGCTAAGTGAGGCAATTACTGAGTTTTGCCCCCGTTTACAACCTTTCGTGCCACAGTTGTTAAGCGAATCGCTGCTGTGACTAAGTTGGTAACACGGTCGTTAAGCGAATCTGGCTTCCCCCTTGATTTCGCTTGTCAGACGGTGGGCAAAAGGGGGATCGTGTGACACCCCCCCCGGGGTCACACTGTGACCGTCGTAAATATGAGCCAGTTTCCGAGCATCCCAATTTGGATCACCTGGCCATGAGGCCCCTGCGATGGTCGTAGACACGAAAAACAGTCATAATTGTGCTGTCGTAACTTCGGTCACTAAATGAATGGTTGTTAAGTCGAGGAGTACCTATAATAAAAGACAAGAACCTCCAATAACAGGAGCAGAAGGCTCTGCTTCACCTTTGAGGAGACTCTGGCATTTTCCAGCAAGACCCTGGTCCAGACTGCGGGGTGCCGTGCCACAAATTTCCAGTCCTTGCAGACTTCGGCGGCCCTCAGCAGGGTCTTGGTGTCGAGGTACGTGAAGATGCAGAAGAGGGCAGCCCGCATCTTCAGGATCTCCGGGCTGATCACCTCGTTGGAACGGGAGGTGCTTCCTCTCTCCGGCCGGCCCGCTTTTCCAGCATCGGACCTGGCTGGGACGCAAAAAATGATTAATTATATTTATATGCAGCTCACCTCACTGCCAAAATCCCCTTTCCTTCCCCATCCCACTAACCTGCTTTCCAGCTCTGTTCTCCTGTGCAGGGCAACCAAAGAAGACCCAGCCAATCAGCTGGGACTCAAAGGGAGGCGGAGAAGAGAATGGGGCAGGGCCAGAGGTAGGATTGGCCGGTTCTCCCAACTACTCAAAATTTCCGCTATCGATTCTCCAGAACTGGTCCGAACCAGCTGAATACCACCTCTGTAGCTGGATACCCTTAGTTCGCTACGAAACTATGTGGCTGGGCTGTTTTTGGGGAGGAAGATAAGGGAGGAAAAATTCTGCCTCTGCGTACCAGCATCCATCGGTATTCATCTGGCTAGTGTCCTGTCAGTGTGTGAGAGAGTTGAGGGCTGTTTGGAAAGTGAAACAGTATTTGCTGTGTGAGCTAGAAGGAGACAGCGAGGAGCCTGGGCTAGCTCAACTGTTCTGTACTAAAGCTGCTTGGTGCTGTGAAACGGAAACGGAAACTCCTCTCCTCTGCTTGTGTTTTGCCTTTGAAAGAGATTTCTTTTCAGGTGGGGAGGGGGAGTAGAACTCCTTAGCATCAGAGCGTGTTAATAATAATATAGGAAATATTCTAAATGCTCTGATGGTCATTTGGAAAAATCCTTTCTTATTGAGCACCTAGAAGCCAAGAGGAACATACAGGCCAAATTTCAAAGTTGTAGGCTTTACGGTTCGGGAGATTTTGTGATGATGCGTGAGGGGCATTTTGCTTTTATATAGAGAGATTCTGTTATTCTGAATTATTATTAATTCGGTTATTCTGCGATTATACAATCATTATTAATTCTGTTATTTCTGTTACAACTGATGTCAGACCCACTACCTTTGCTGGACTCTGGTCTGCTCAGGGGACAAAACCTACCTGCCATCCTGGAATTGTGTCCTGGCCTGGAGAAATTCACCTGCTGGACCTCAGTGGGCACCCTGGGCTCCAGGTCCCACATTTCCGCCTCCGACTCAGTGGTCCGGGATCCGATGTCGGAGATGTCTCCTTCCTCGCCCTCGGTGCTGTTCCGGTATGGCCGGCGGTGCCAATTCTGAATAGCCTGTCTGCGCAAAGCCGAGCTGCGCACTCCGCCGGGCCGGTCAAAGCCGCTCTCTGAGCCTCGAGACTGGTAGGATGGCCCATTGCTGTTCTCGCCTCCTTGATAAGCTTCGGGACTGTCACTGTCGTAGCATCCCGAGCTCTGGGAGATCGCTTTGGCGCAGCTGGAGGCGCTGAAATTAAACAGCCAAAAGTCTGGAATCTAATAAAGGAGAATATTTGCAGCTCAGGGCTGACATGAGGGTGCTCTCTGAGAATCTGGAATCTCGATGGGTCAAAGGGTCAACCCAGCATCATCTAGACCAGGGTTTTCCTAACCATTTGGTGTCAGGATTCCGGCAGTTGCCCCCATTTAAATCACGAGTCTCGAGCCAAACTTCCAAAACTTCCAAAGGATTTATTGGCACTGCCTGGGTGTAGCTGACTCTGAGACACACCATTCATTGTCACCCTTGATCCTGGTTTTTTCCCCCATCCCTGGGGACCAGTGGTGGGACTCAAATTTTTTTTACTACAGGTTCTGTGGGCGTGGCTTGGTGGGCCTGGCATAGCTTGGTGGGCATGGCAGGGAAGGATACTGCAAAATCCCCATTCCCTCCCCACCCCACTAACCTGCTTTCCAGCTCCATTCTCCTCTACAGGGCAACCAAAGGAGACCCAGCCGATGGGAGGCAGAGAAGAGATGGGGTTGATGGGGCCAGTCAGGGGTGGGATTGGCTGGTTCTCCAGAACTACTCACAATTTCCACTACCGGTTCTCCAGAACTGGTCAGAACCTGCTGAATACCACCTCTGTTGGGGACCTCTGTGTCATGCCCCTGTCAGACTCTGATTGAGGGGGGGGGCTGAGCAGCTGACGGAGTGGGAATGTGACTCCCTTGGCTATGGAAGAAATTGGGGAGGGGCAAAGTCTGGCTAGGAAGAGCAGGGGAGAGGTAGAGCAAGGGAGATTGAGTTCAGAGGAAGACCCAGGCCCACCTCCTCTTCATCCTAGGGCACACAGGGAAGAATGGAGAAGGGAGCAATATGAGTTGTGTGGCTTACGGGGAGGAAAGGGCCCTGATTCCCTTCATTAGCTGCAGCTGGGAACACAGTGCTTAAAAAGGTGCACACAGCAAACTGTTGGGAACAAATCGTGAATTATCTGGTATCGTGGAGGCTTATCTGTGTTCCTGGCATCTTCCCAACTGTGTGTGTTTTGCTGGCCTTTCAAGTCTGCAATTCCTTCTCCCGCCCTGTCAAGTTAATCACTGCAGCGTGGTTTGTGTGGATTTTTAGTTAGTTTGTATGTACTTTGTTTTCAGACTGAATTTCCTCCATTAAAAGGATGTTCTTGGGAGAGTTTTTTTTTCTCTCCAGCCAGAAGGTAACATTGGACATTGGGGGCAAAGTTGGAGGTATTAAAGGGACCCTTCTTACTTATGTGACTGTGGGGTTTTTTTTTGTGCCACGCCCAGGGCCATTACACTCTGTTTAATGCTTTGAATAAAAAAAAATTGAAACAGAAAAAGAAAAAAGGGAAACAACCAGATGTGCAAAGCGCAAACTGCGAGCTGATTCCATACCCGGTGCTGGACGATGACCTCTGATTGGAAACGGCGTAAGAGCTGTGCGGGGTTGTGTCAGCCATCGAATGCTTCTCTCTCTGGAAAGGAGAGACAACAGGGAGGTCATCCCACTTCATCCCACGTCCCTTAAGCCACTAGTTCCTGCTCCCCTCGTGGGACCACCCCACCACCACAGACATATAGAGGACGGAGGGCAGGAATTCAAATCGGCATTATCTTCGAAGGGGAAATCACCGTTGTATGTGGAAAAGGATTGCAACACTTCAGGATGCTCTTTTTAAGATAGCTGTGTCTTTTTTGTTTTCAGAATAGAGCTGGAAAGTACCTTGGAAAATGTTCTACTGCAAACCCCCCCTGCTCATGCACAATTCCAGACAAATGGTGGCCCAGTGTCTCTTATTAGAAACCACCAGTGATGAAGAACCCACAGTGTCTGGTGGAAAGTTGTTCTACTGGTTAATTGTTCTACCTGTTAGCAAATTTCTCCTTCGTTCTAGGTTTGCTTCTCTCTTTGTTCAGTTTTCAAAACAGTTTCCAGTTTTAGAACAATTAACCCATGGAACAACTTGCCTCCAGAGGTTGTGGAGTGCTTCGACACGGGAGGTTTTTAAGAAGAGGCTGGACAGCCACTTGTCTGAAAGGGTATATAGCTTCTCCTGCTTGGGCAGGGGGTTGGACAGGGGTCGCCAACCTTTTGGACCTCTGGGACCACCAAACTCATCATTTTAAAATCCCACGGACCAGAGACCCTGGGAAAATCCCCAAAAAAGTCTGCAGGAAAATCCCCCACCCCGTTTTCCTACCGATTGATCATTCTTTTATTTGGGATCACAGGATCCCGTCTCCAGCTCCATTCTCAGGGGGAGAGAGAGAGAGAGAGAGACAGAGAGAGACAGAGACAGAGAGAGAGAGACTTTGGGCTTCATGCAAGGAAAGCAGCAGAAGCAGCAGAAGTCTTTCTTTCTCTCCCCCAAACTCCGCCAGAAACGAGTCTTTGCCGGCTCAGCCTCTTGGAGCAGGAGGCCTTGCAGGGTCCCAAAGACTCATTTCTGGTGGAGTTTGGGGGAGAGAAAGAAAGACTTTGGCTGCTTTCCTTGCGTGCAGCCAAAAGCAGAAGAAGAAAGAAGCGGAAAGAAGCAGCCCGGTGGCCAGGCCAGGCATGTGGGGCGAGTGGGGCAAGTTCCCCCCTCCACCCTTTCCCCCGTCCCCTCACTATCTCGTGTTGTTCGCGATGCAAGCCATGTGTTCCCGTGGGCCACGTGGGCGGCGCAGCCTTGTGTTCCCGCGCAGCCTGGATTAATTGCTTCGGGTTGACATTTCTCTGCGGACCACCAACATTTTCTCATAGACCACCAGTGGTCCCCGGCCCACCGGTTGGCAACCACTGGACTAGATGACCTCCAAGGTCCCCATTCAGCTCTATTCCTGAATTGGAATTTTTGAGTTCCTAAGAAAACTGGAGAAGATCCTTCTAATTTGTCCTCTTGCTCTACGGAGAACCCAGCCTGGTGATCATCTACTTTTAATTTGTGTGAGATCCGAGCACGGCGGAGGACTTAACCAAAGGTCCAACCTCCCAGATGTGCGAGGGGCTGTATTTCAGTAGGAACCATTTTGTTCTGAAAAGCCATCTCCTTCCAACATGGATGCTGAATTACACTCTAGGCGGTGCGGCACATAACTCAGTAACTATGTGTAACTATGCAACTTGTTGTATAACTCAACAGTCTCCAAGGATACAGGTTAAAGCCTGCCAATCTACCTTATCACAGCTGAGGCGGAGAAGAACAAACGGTCAGTTTAGTCTCGCCTAATTGCTTAAGAAAAAAGAATCTTAGGATGTTTTCAAAGATCAAAAACGTAGATTTTAAGGAGCTTTAAAGCAAAAACAGACGCTCACCACACGATATAAGCCGAACATTCCCCCGTGGTGCATCCTCTCAAGAATACCTTGACATCTATCAATAAGGGGAATGAGCTTCATTGATCTTGTTGTCCTCTAGTTTCCTTTTAGAAGGAAAGGTGGCCAGATCATTGTTTTTCTCATTCCATGGGCTTCTCACACTTTTCACACACAGTTTCTAATGGCGAGCACACTGTTTCTAATCCTCTCTGCAAGCATTGTAGCTACTGCGGAGGACCCACATCCCTGCATTAGTTTAGACCAGGGCTTTTCAGGTTTCCGACGTGTGGATTTCAACCAGTCCAGGAAAGCCCCCAGCTAAGATTCTGTGCAGTTCAGAAAACCCCCAAATCCCACTCCACGCTGTCCGGGGTGGGATTCAAAATTTTTAACAACCGGTTCTGTGGGTGTGGCTTAGGGGGTGGGCGCGGCTTGGTGGTCATGTGACTGGGTGAACATGGCTTGGGGGTCATGTTATTGGCTAGGCGTGGCCAACTCAATATCACTCACATCGAGGCACGCCTGTCCTCTCATGACCGTGGGGATGCTGCAACCGTCGTAAGTGTGAAAAATGGTCATAAGTCACTTTTTTCAGTGACGTTGCAACTTCGAATGGTCGCTCCACACAAGCAAAGTACCAGCAAAGGAGGAAAAAAAACAACCAGAGAAGTTCCAGAGACAGGAAGTCTAGTCCTGCCACAAATGTAATAAGGGTTAACAGAGAGGCAGCTTCTGTAAGCAACACCAGAATGTTTCCTTCCTGCCTTCCTTACAGGATTAGCCCCAGGAATTTCTTCTAACAACCGGTTCTCCGAACTGCTTAGAAGGTTAACAACTGGTTCTAGTGAATAGGTGCGAACTGGTAGAATCCCAACCTTGAGGCTGGCCCTGCCTACCCCTCCCCTCCCCTCCCATGAGTCCCCATGTGGCCTGTTTTGGATGCAGGGAAGTGCAGGATGCGCATGGAGGCTCGGGGAGAGTGAAAAACGGGCCTCCTAGAAGTTCAGGAAGGCCGGAAACGGGCCCGTTTCCAGCTTCCAGAGAGCCTCCTGAGCCTGGGGAGGGTGAAAAACGCCCCCCACCCTCCTCCTGCTCTGGTGCAGGAGGCTGACTAAGCCACGCCCACCCAGCAACCGGGCGGAGAACCCGTTGCTGACATTTTTGAAGCCCACCCCTGGTTTCCATCCCCAGCCCCAGCCGGTACGAGGGAATCGAAACAGAATAAAATAAAATCCTAAATAAATAAATTAAAAAAAAAACACCCAAACAGCTCCACTATGGGTCTCATCCACGCAAGTCAGGGGTTCTTGTTTGGAATGTCGCTTCTTGTCCTCAAAACAAGACAGGACAAGGAGCCACGGATGGAAACTCATCAAGCACCGAAGCAACCTAAGAACTAAGGAGAAATTTCCTGACAGTGAGGACAATTAACCAGGGGAACGGCTTGCCACCGGAAGCTGTGGGTGCTCCGACACTGGAGGTTTTAAAGAAGAGCTTGGACAACCATTTGTCTGAAATGGTATATCAGGTTTTCTGTCTGAGCTGGGGGGTTGGGCTAGAAGACCTCTGAGGTCCCTCCCAACTCTGTTATTGACAAGCATCATGCTCTTGAACATGGGAGTTTCTATTTACCCACATTGATCTCGCTTGCATGGATGCACTCCGCGTAAACCCTGCTGACGGACTTTTATGCTTTTAACACCGGAGGCTGCCCTGAATAAACAGAGTTTCGTTGAATAGAAGGAGGAACCCAGAGGAGCTGAGAATAGGAATAGAGTACAGTAGAGCAGGGTAGAGTAGAATATAGAATAGAGCAGAATATAGAATAAAGTAGAGTAGAGTAGAGTAGAATAGAATATAGAACAGAGTATAGAATAGAGTAGAATATAGAGTAGAGTAGAATACAATAGAATATAGAATAGAATATAGAATAGAGTAGAATAGAATAGAATATAGAATATAGAGTAGAGTAGAATAGAATATAGAATATAGAGTAGAGTAGAATAGAATATAGAATATAGAGTAGAGTAGAATAGAATAGAATATAGAATATAGAATAGAATAGAATAGAATATAGAGTAGAGTAGAATATAGAGTAGAATAGAGTAGAATATAGAGAAGAGTAAATAGAATATAGAATAGAGTAGAATAGAATAGAATATAGAATAGAATAGAATAGAATAGAATAGAATAGAATATAAAGTAGAATAGAGTAGAATAGAATATAGAGTAGAGTAGAGCAGAATAGAGTAGAATAGAGTAGAATAGAATAGAATAGAATAGAGTAGGAATAGAATAGAATAGAATAGAAAGATAGAATAGAATAGAATAGAATATAGAATAAAGTAGAATAGAGTAGAATAGAATAGAATATAGAGTAGGGTAGAGTAGAGTAGAGTAGAGTAGAGTAGAGTAGAGTAGAGTAGAGTAGAATAGAATAGAATAGAATAGAATAGAATAGAATAGAATAGGAGTTGGAAGGGACCTTGGAGGTCTTCTAGTCCAGCCCCCTGCTCAATCAGGAGAACCTTATACTATTTCAGATAACTGGCTGTCTAGTCTCTTCTTAAAAACCTCCAGGGATGAAGCGCCCCCCGATTTCTGGTAACAAGCTGTTCCACTGGTTGATTTGTCCCCGCTGTTAGAAAGCTGAGGTCCTGCCTTGACCATGATCTCCGTCTCTTCGGGAAGACCCACCTCACCCTTGGCTTCATTCGCTACGCCTCGGCTGGTGTTTTTGGATCCCGGCATGCTACATCTTCCCAAACTACAATTGGGGGTGGTTCCACAACTGCTGCTGATGATCTGAAGCTGCTTCTCGGCTCGGTCGGCTCGGTCCAGGAGCTCCTCGATGAACTGCTGAAGGCGCACTTTGGCGTTGGCTTCGCGGACGGCCGTCTCCTTCAAGAACTGGTCGATCTGGATGACCTCCCTGCGGGCAAGAAGTGGACGTCAATTCCTAAAACATTCCTATGCCTCTTTTATTAGTAGTTGCCATAAAAAAAGAGGGGGGAGGAAGGAAGGAAATCTGGAAGATCCATGCAGCAGGATCGAAACTACATTCCAACTCTTTATCTTTAAAAGATTGTAACTAAACTACCAGAGCTTTTGCTCGCAAATATATTTAATTGGAGAACGTGATTGATGATACCCAGCCTGTGAACGTGCTCAATTGGAGAATCTGATTTATGACACACCCAGGGGGGGAGGGAGGGGGGAAACAGGGTCACAGGGGACTGTAAATTACGTGTGCCAGAGTTGGCTTCATACAGGGTAGTGCCAGTATGTCGCCTCTAATAAATCCTTTGAAGTTTTTTGAAGTTTGGCTCCAGAATCATGATTTAATTAGGGCGATTGTTGGAATCCTGACAGCGGAGAGTTAAGAGGCCTGCTTGCACATCTGGATTAGAAAGGTACACGCAGGCAGAAGTAGTCCTCGTTTTGCGACTACAATCGAGCCCAATGTTTCTGTGGCTTAGTGAGACCGTTGGCCCGGTGAGTTTTGCCCATTTTACGATCTGCCTCACCACTGTTTTATCATGTAAAAATGTCTCCGCAGAGCTTCTCCATCCGAGCTCGGAAACCGCGAAGTGAAAAACCAACCACAGCAGAGGGATATATTCCATGGAAAGAAAGAACGCCGCAATGTTACACAACCCAGAGGAAAAGCAAGGGAGAAGCATTAAAACCGCTAGCAAGCAGCAGGGTAATGCTGTGGATGTTAATTAAAAGCTTAGGTGAATAAACGGGTGGCAGCGCCAGGTCTAATTGGCGACAATAAACACAGGCGAAGTTGCAACCCAGGGAGACGGTGGATGGCTAGGATACAGCTCAGGGGGCTTCACCAGAGGAGGGGAGGCAAATGCCCTTGGATGGATGGCTTCAGGGAAGGGGGGCTGGAGGGGGCCCCCTTGAAGGAAAGGAGGGAGGGAGGGAGGGAGGAAAGAAGGGAAGGAAGGAAGGAAGGAAGAAGAAGGAAGGAAGGAAGGAAGGGGAAGGAAGGAAGGAAGGAAGGAAGGAAGGAAGGAAGGAAAATACAGAAGAGGGAGGGAGGAGGGTGAGAGAGAGGAAGGAAGGAAGGAAGGAAGGAAGGAAGGAAGGAAGGAAGGAAGGAAGGAAGGAAGGAAGGAAGGAAGGAAGGAAGGAAGGAAGGAAGGGAAGGAGGGAGGGAAGAAGGGGAGGGAAGGAAGGAAGGAACTGGGAAGGAGGGAGGGAAAGAAGGGGGAGGGAAGGAAGGAAGGAAGGAAGGAAGGAACTGGGAAGGAGGGAGGAAAGAAGGGGAGGAAGGAAGGAAGGAAGGAAGGAAGGAAGGAAGGAAGGAAGGAAGGAAGGAAGGAAGGAAGGAAGGAACTGGGAAGGAGGGAGGGAAGGAAGGAAGGAAAAAGGAAGGAAGGGGAAGGAAGGAAGGAAGGAAGGAAGGAAGGAAGGAAGGAAGGAAGGAAGGAAGGAAAAGGGAGTGAAGGAAGGAACTGGGAGGGAGGGAGGGAAAGAAAGGGAGGGAAGGAGTGCAGTGTCCTGGGGGGGTGTCATGTGCTCCCCTTGTGAGACCTTCTGACAAGCCAAGTCAATGGGAAAGCCAGATTCACTTAACAACTGAGTTACTCACTTAACAACTGCAGTTGTTCACTCACAACCGTTACGAGAAATGTCGTAAAAAACGGGGCAAAACTCAACTTCAACAAGCTTCTTACTTCGCAACATACATTTTAGGCTCGACTGTGGCCGTAACTCGAAGACTACCGGTCACTAGAATCCTGCCCCACGCAACCCCCCCCCCCAAAAAAAAAACCCAAACCAGGCCCCCATGATGTACGTATGATGTGCCACTCACAAAACACCCCAGTTTTGCAGACAGGAAAGGAAATGCATTTTATACCGCATGGTCTTCCTGTGAGCCACGAAGGTTATTCCTTGTTAAAATGCAATTCCATTAAAAATGCGGTAGGTTCTCACCCATCAACTGTTTATTCCTTTTCTTGTCTGCATGTTCTAAACTGAGGTTGACAGTTCAAGTCAGGGAGATGAAGCTTCCGTTGGTTAAAAAACAAAAAACAAAACAAAAAATTGAATTCTTTGCTGTCCTTCCAGATATGACTCCGTTTAATTGGCACCAGAAGACAAGGAAATAATGAAGTGGATGATGAAATTCCAGCCAACAGAATATTTAATGCGGCTGGAATTTATATATCACAAGGACGGATCTTCTCAAAGAGCTGAGGGTGTTCCTGAAATGTTTAAACCCCGGAGAAACCAACCCTCCTATTTCACTTATTTATTTAGGAGATAGGGAAGAAGATACCATATCCAGAAGCAGAATGCCAGAGTCGGAAGGGATTTTGGAGGTCATCTAGTCCAGGGGTCGCCAACCTTTTGGACCTCAGGGAGCACCAAACTCATCATTTTAAATCCCACAGACCAGAGACCCTGGGAAAATCCCCCCCAAAAAGTCTGCAGGGAAATCCCCCACCCCGTTTTCCTACCGATCCATCATTCTTTATTTGGGATCTCAGGATACCGTCTCCAGCTCTGTTCTCAGGGAGAGAGAGAGAGAGAGAGACTTTTGGCTTCATGCAAGGAAAGCAGCAGAAGCCGCAGAAGTCTTCCTTTCTCTCCCCCAAACTCCGCCAGAAACTAGTCTTTGCCGGCGCAGCCTCTTGGAGCAGGAGGCCTTGCAGGGTCCCAAAGACTCATTTCTGGCGGAGTTTGGAGGAGAGAAAGAAAGACTTTGGTTGCTTTCCTTGCGTGCAGCCATAAGCAGAAGAAGGAAGAAGTGGAAAGGAGCAGCCCGGTGGCCAGGCCAGGCGTGTGGGGTGAGTGGGGGCAAGTTCCCCCCTCCGCCCTTTTCCCCCTCCCCCACTACCTCGTGTTGTTCGCAATGCAAGCGACGCAAGCCTTGTGTTCCGCGGGCCATGTGGGTGGCGTAGCTTTGTGTTCCTGCATAGCCTGGATTAATTGCTTTGGGGGAGATATTTCTGTGCGGACCACCATTTTCTCACAGACCACCAGTGGTCCCTGGCCCCCTGGTTGGCGACCACTGTTCTAGTCCAACCCCAGTGGCTCAAGCAGGAAATTCCTCTACCATTTCAGACAAATAGCTGTCCAAGTCTCTTCTTGAAGACTTTTGTGGGTTGAAACACCCACAATTTCTAGTGGCAAGTTGTTCCAAAAGTTAACTGTTACTTTGATACTGCTAATAGTGACTGGAAGTTGCTATGTGAACAGCTTGCCTTCCAGAGCTGTGAGTGCTCCTTCACTGGAGGTTGTCAAGAAGAGATTGCACCACCATTTGTCCCGGATGGTATAAGGTCTCTCCTGCATTGGGCAGGGGGGCGGGGTTAGACTAGAGGATCTCCAAGGTCCCTTCCAGCCCTAGAATTCTATGATTTTCAAAGGTGGACATGGCACAACCTCACCGGCGTATTCTCCTGCACTTAAAATAAAGCTGGCAGATCTGCTGCAGGGACTTAATTGGAAACGAAGCGAAGATTCTCATCTCTATGCAAATGCCGGTGTTAAATAAAGATCAGGGAAGGGAGAGTTACTACTACAGGGAGCAGCTTCTGCTCTCAAGGATAGCTTTTCCTCCTGAAGGCTTAACTCTGACCGTTGAGCCGCCGAGCCAGCCAAAAGGGGGAAAAAAAACACCAGCCTTTGCAAGCAAGCAGAAATTTCAACGATTTCGCTCTCAAAACACTTCAGTCAATCCTAAATCGAGGGCATTTCTAATTTTCTTCTGATCCTCTGGAAAAGGGGCTCCAAACCCCCTTGAAGCAATTCCCCTTGGCAGCTTTCCTGTCGGAAACACAACCCAACCTATTTAGTGACCGCTGGAAATTACAAAGGCACTGAAAAAAAGTGACTTTAGGACCGTTTCCCCGCTTGCAGCATAATCAAAATTTCTAGCTTTGAGTTGTTCAGGATCGAACTACTTCTGGAAGTGGCATGCAGAGTCAGCCTGCAATACTGGGCTCTAATCACCGAACCACCAGGGCGCTGTAGAGTCAGAGGAGGAACAGCCAACAGGGAGTGGAAGTGTGGCTCCGGAGGTTGGGGAGGAAGCTGGGGAAGGGCAGAGGCCGGCTGGGCAGTCAGGGGAGGACCCAGGCCCATCCCCTCTTCATCCTAGGGCACGTAGGGAGGAGAGGATAAGGGAGAAACATGAATGGCGTGTCTATGGGGGAGGAAGGGGCCCTGATCCTCTTCCTGCGCTGCAGCAGTGACAACTGGATAAGAGGACGGACATGCGTACAGACAAGCGCTGGAAACAAAGCGTGGAAATCTCTCTAGTTTATGGTTCCTCTCTGAGTTTGGCGTCCTTCCCAATGTATATTCTGTTATCTGTGGATGTCCTCCAGCCCTTATCTTGCCTGGTTTGTGTTGCTTTTTTCCTCCTTCTTGTAACTGTTTGTGTGGGAGACTTTTGTCTTCAGTCAAGGATCTTTGGAGTTTGGAAGCAGAGCGAAGGAATAAAAGGGGCTTCACCTGTTTTTGATGACAGTGTTTATTTTG
The DNA here is from genome assembly GCF_049901735.1 of Notechis scutatus. NCBI lineage: Eukaryota > Metazoa > Chordata > Lepidosauria > Squamata > Elapidae > Notechis > Notechis scutatus. The sequence goes on from NC_142012.1 coordinate 696,565, forward strand.
TATCCCACCCTGGGTCATCACAGTTCCTTTGTACAACATTAGTCCTTTTTGTATCCCCATATTTCTAACTTCTGTTTTTATTATCTAAGTGGTTAGATAATAATAAACAGATATAATAGAATTTTTAACAGTTTGATTTAACCCAAATTTCTCCAACTTGTTGTCCTTCCAGAATATGGGGAATTCTGGGAATTGTAGTCCCAACAAACCCGGAAGATACACAGATGTGTAATGAAAAGCCAGTTTCTGAATTTGCCTTTTGATAGCTGACAAAAAGTTTATGGATATTTTCAATCATCTAATCCTGGTTGTCCCAAAGGTGCTTCTTCCCCCACCCCCAAAAGCGATTGATCTTTCTTGTTTTTCTTCCTTTGAAAACGTTTCGCTTCTCACCCAAGTAGCTTCTTCAATTCTACAGAACTGAAGAAGCTTCTCTGATGAGAAGCAAAACGTTTTCAAAGGAAAAAAAAACAAAGAAAGTCCAGTCGCCTTTTGGGGAAAAAAAGCACCTTTGGGGACATATATATGGAGATTCTCAATCATCTAATCACGTTGTCCCAAAGATGCTTTATATATATATATATATATTTTGACAAGGAATTGGGCATCAACTGTCCAAATGAAATCAGGGATGCTGGCACATAGTTTTATATAAATAAATATATTTTTACACATATATCTATGTTTACAGCAAACAAGATAGTCAGGCAAACAAGAGCATCATGAGGTAAAATCCACACAGGGACATCATCATGAGGTAAATAGCAGAGCATGGCAGAAGAAAAAGGCGGGAAACAAGGAAACGCCCCTTTTAGCCCACAGCGACCAATCGCAGCGCAGGTTGCCTCACACAGGAGCCAGCTCTCTCTGATCAATCGGCTATAACTGTGTGTTCTGACTCATTGTGCAGCTAGTCCTCAACGTACGACAATTGAGCCCAACATTTCTGCAGTTGTGTGAGACATTTAAGTGAAGTTTTCCCATTTTACAACCTTTTTGCTGCAGGTGTTAAGTGAATCACAGCAGCTGATAAAATTAATAGCCAGATTGTTAAGTGAAATCTGGCTTCTCTGTTGGTCTCAAAAGGGGATCGGGTGACCCTGCAACAGTCATAAATGTGAACCAGTTGCCAATCACATGACCATGGGGATGCTAGAAAGGTCGTAACTGTGAAAAACGGTCCTAAGTCTGTTTTTTTCAGTGCCAATATAACTTTGAATGGTCACTAAATGAACTGTTATCAGTCGAGGACTGTGTCATGCCCCTGTCAGAGTCTGAATCTGAGGAGGAAGTTGAACAGCTGACAGGGAGCGGGAGTGTGGCTCCGTTGGCTGTGGAGGAAACTAGGGAAGGGCAAAATCTGGCTGGGCAGAGCAGGAAAGAAGTAGAGCAAGGGAGAGGGAGTTCAGAGGAAGACCCAGGCCCACCCCCTCTTCATCCTAGGACACACAGGGAGGAACGGAAAAGAGAGCAACGTGGGTTGCATGGCTTACAGGGGAGGAAAGGGCCCTGATTCCCTTCATTAGCCACAGCTAGGAAGAGAGTTTAAAAGAGATGCAAGCTGAGTGCAGTATCTTCTGGGAGCAAATGTGAGTTTATCTTGTGTTGACTTTGCTTATCTGCATTCCTGGCATCCTCCCAACTAGGTTGAATCACTGCTGTCCCTGCACATCTGGAATTCCTTCTCTTGCTCTGCCAGACTAATTACCTCATTTTGCCTTGATCCGACTTATAGCTAGTTTTTATTGACCACATTTTGGACTTGATTCTCTGCAGCCAAAGGCTGATTCTGGGAGAGTTTTTCTCCAGCCCAGAAGGTAACCAGGACTTTGTGGGCGAGGTTGGAGCTAATAAACGGACTCCTCCTGAATATCTGGCTGTGTGGCCTTTGTGCTACGCCCCTTTGGGTCATCACAAGACTTCCTGTACACTTCACTGTTCCAGCTACTACATTTAAACAGCTTAACACTTTTTGATAGCTCTTACCTTAAGAGGTCGAAACTTGTCAAACAACACGATGGTTACCAACACAGTCCCCCCATTTGGAGAATCAACCCATGGGCTCCAAGAGCTAAAAAGTTAAGACTTACTGTTGCTTGCGGGTCAACTCCTGCTCCTTCAGGACGAGGTCTTGCTTGAGGGATGCCAACATCTCCACGCTGACATCCACCTGGCGGGACAGCTCTACTGCCCGGTCCTCCAATTCTTGTTTCTCACGGCTGAGTTTGAGGCTCTCTTGCTTGGCTTTCTCCAGTTCGGTGGTCTTGCGGTCTAACTCCACCTGGAGGCGTCCCACTTGGGAGGCGATCTTCTGCTCCACTTCTTCGGTGAACTTCTCCAAACGTTTGTCTACTTCCAGCTTCTCAAAAGCCCGGATCTTCAAACGGGTCAAACCTTCTTCATAAGCTGCATCCACTGCGGTGACGGTCGCCGCGGCGGAGGAGGCGGCGGTGGCCGCCGGAGGTGTAGCGGAAGAAGTCATGGCTTTGCGGGTGAAGATCTCCGTCAGCGGGATCTCGATCTCGTGGAAGTAGCGGGACGACGCGGTAGACGACGAGGACTCCAGCTCATCGGCTGCTAGGAGGTCGCAAGTGAGGTGCTGCTCTCTGCCCTGGAAGGAGGTGCTTTCAAAGATGTCACGGCGGGTGGCTGGGCTCAAGAGGGTGGCATCGGTCAGCAAAGGGAAGATGGTGGCATCGCAGATGCTGTTCGTCTTAGACAAGACGTAGAGAGTTTCATAGGTGTGATTGTACTCCAAGTGAGCCCTTAGAGAGGACAGGCTCCGGAAACGCTTGTGTTCCCCGCAGCGCGGACAGCGATAAGGCAGGTCCAGAGAGGCCATCCTTCAACCCAAGCCACACAACCTCTCGCGCAGCCCTCCTCCGCCGGGAACCAGCTGCCGGGACCCTGTCATGGTGTAGGTCGGTTGGCCAACCGAGACGCAGGACTCGGGCAGCAGGAAGGGTGGAAGCTTTGTGGTGGGACAGACAAAGGCCAGTCCCACAAAGTCATCGCTGGCTATGGGAGAGGAGAGGTAGGCTTGGAGGTGGCACACCCTGGCAGCCAAGGCAGAGAGACAGCCGGGGGCTGGACTGGCATCAGGAACCTGCAAAGAAAGAAGATGGTCAGCATTTTCCCCTTTCCTCCTATGTCCTCTGAGACACCCTTTCCCCATCCGTGGTCTGCTGCAGATTTAAGGAAGCGGCTGAGAAGCAGCCCCAAACAGCTCAGAACAAAAAAATAACAGAGTTGGAAGGGACCCAGGAGGTCATCTAGTCCATTGGTTGCCAACCAATGGGCCGGGGAACCACTGGTGGTCCGCGAGAAAATTTGGGTGGTCCGCAGAGAAATGTCACCTCCAAAGCAATTAATGTGGAGTGTGAAGGATGTGTGTTTGTGTTTATTTTCATGGTCATGATGTGCATGATGTGTTTGATTTGATTGTGCGAGGTGCAATGACAATAAAGTAAACTAACTAATCCAGACTGTGCGGGAACACAAGGCTGCGCCGCCCACATGGCCCGCGGGAACACAAGGCTTGTGTCGCGTGCATTGCAAACAACGAGGTAATGAGGGGAGGGGGGAAAGGGCGGAGGGGGGGAACTTGCCCCACTCGTCCTACGTGCCTCACTTGGCCATGCAAGGAAAGCAGCAGAAGTCTTTCTTTCTCTCCTCCAAACTTCGCCAGAAATGAGTCTTTGGGACCCTGCAAGGCCTCCTGCTCCAAGAGGCTGCGCCAGCACAAGAAGTCTCGCAAAGACTCATTTCTGGCGGAATTTGGGGGAGAGAATGAAAGACTTTTGCTGCTCCTGCTGCTTTCCTTGCATGAAGCCAAAAGTCTCTCCCTTTCTCTCTGTCTCTCTCTCTCTCCCCCCCCCCCCCGAGAACGGAACTGGAGATGGTATCCTGCAATCCCAAATAAAGAACGATCGATCAGTAGGAAAACGGGGTGGGGATGAGAAGTGAAACGTCTTCAAAGGAAAAACCTAAAAAGTCCAGTTGCCTCTTGAAAAAAACACCTCTGGGACAACTGAGGACGCAGACAAACCCCCAAGTGGCCTCAATGTCTCTCTAAAAAGATGCAAATGACCAGCTGTCTGCAAGGAGTAGAAATCTTTCCGTTCCCCTCCCTCCAGTCAGAACTGAAGAAGCTTCTTGGATGAGAAGGGAAACGTCTTCAAAGAAAAACCAGAAAGAACAGTCCTTCTTTTCACTAGATCAGACCTACCCAATTCCAGTTCTTCATACAGTATGTTGTACTCTCCAGTCCCATAATCAGCTCTTCTCTTTAGAGCAAGGGCCTTCCAACTTGGCAAGTTTAAGACTTACGGACTTCAACTCCCAGAATTCCTGAGTTAACATGACTGGAGGAGGAATTCTGGGAGTTGAAGCCCACAAGTCTTAAAGCTGTCAAGTTTGAAGACCCCTGAATTCTATCATCTATCTGTCTGTCTGTCTATTGTCTCCCCATCCATCCATCCATCCATCCATCCATCCATCATATCACAAGGGCCTTCAAACTTGGCAAGTTTAAGACTTACGGACTTCAACTCCTCAAATTCCTGAGCTAACATGACTGGAGGAGGAATTCTGGGAGTTAAAGCCCACAAGTCTTAAAGCTGTCAAGTTTGAAGACCCCTGAATTCTATTATCTGTCTGTCTGCCTGTCTATTGTCTCCCCATCCATATCTATCTACCCATCCATCCATCCATCATATCACAAGGGTCTTCAAACTTGTCAAGTTTAAGACTTGTGGACTTCAACTCCCAGAATTCCGAAGCTAACATGACTGGAGGAGGAATTCTGGGAATTGGTCCACAAGTCTTAAAGCTGTCAAGTTTGAAGGCCCCTGATCTATCATCTGTCTGTCTGTCTGTCTATTGTCTCCCCATCCATCCATCCATCCATCCATCCATCCATCCCTATCTATCTATCTATCTATCTATCTATCTATCTATCTATCTATCTATCTATCTATCTATCCATCCATCTATCCACCCATCCATCCATCCATCCATCCATCATCTATCACAAGGGCCTTCCAACTTGGCCAGATTAAGACTTGTGGACTTCAACTCCCTGAATTCCTGAGCTAACATGACTGGAGGAGGAATTCTGGGAGTTGAAAGTCCACAAGTCTTAAAACTCTCAAGTTTGAAGACGGAGTCTCAAGATCTTTTTTACATGGTGCTGATTTGATGCTGTAAAGTTGTCACATTCCAGAACCCTTCAGCTAAGCTATGACATCTATCAGGAACCTTCTCTCTTGCAATGATTGTCTTCTGGAATGGGGTACCCCGTGTAATCCAAACAGCCCTCCCGTAGGTGGCCTTGAAGGGACCTGAAGCGCTGATCCTTCCTTTTTTTAAAACTTAGTTTCTCTTCTTTTTTTCCCTATCACCCAGTTTATTCCACCCTATCTATCTATTTCTTGGTTGTTTCTCATTGTTTTTTATTGTCATGCCTTTCATCTTTTAAACGCTTTGAAAATCACCCCGAGCTGCAAGGGAGTCTGGCAGTATATAAATTTAAAGAAGAATAATGATTGCTTGATCTATCCATATTTGTTTACTTCGCTGTCTGGTGTTAAAAACCCATCTATGTCCCATCTCGTCATCTTTTTTTTGCATACAAGGGATGTGTGATTTGAATTTCCAACGTATCATTCAAGGCTTTTCAAATACGCAGCTTTGATTATCAGAGCAGAGAAAGGGGGGAAAATAAACGCCAACAACACAACAGATTAACGGATGAAATAAAGAGTAATTCAACAGTAGAATCAACTGTCCGCTGAGATCCTGACTTCCACTTCATTATTAAGTGCTCAGATGGAAGCTAAACAACCATTTGCAAGAGAAGGTTTTGATCTGGATGGCTGGATGGGGAATTCTGGGAGTCGAAGTCCATTTATCTTAAAGCTGGCAAGTTTGACAAATACTACTGTACATTTGTTCTCTTTCTTTTTTTCCTCGACTTAGCAACAGAAATTTGGGGGCACAATTGTGGTTGTAAGCAAGACAGTTGTTCAGTGAATTTTGCCCCCCTTTACGACATTAAGTGAATCACTGCAGTAGTTAAGTTAGTCACATGGTTGTTAAGCGGATCCAGTTTTCCCCATCAGCTTCGCTGGTCAGAAGATTGCAAACGACGATCACAGGATGGTAAAACCGTCATAAAAACGAGTCTGTCGCCAAGCCGAGTTTGCTTGTCAGAAGGTCACCAAAGGGGATCACGTTATTAGAAATAAGCAAATTCAAAAATAAAATGGTACACAAGATGCTTAAAGGTTTCACAAATGGGGGTTGGACTAGATGACCTTGCGGGATCCCTTCCAATTCTATGAATCTGTTACCCAATGAAACATGTCTCCCTGTATTTACATGTTTTGCTTTTATACTTTTGACATGCTCCATGGTTAAGCCTTTTTATATTTTTATCTTATGTATATTATTATTTTATATTATATTTATGTTCGGGGGGAGTTATTGTTATCATCTCTTTGGAAAAATGGTAGTATATGATGAGCTTAGAAAGAGGCCCTGATGAGGGGATGCTACATTCCTTAACGCTAAGGAAAGATGCCATGTGGGCAGCCAAAGTAAGAGGTACTTTGGAGGGGCACGGATGAGAACGTAACGGAAGGAGACCATTCTCCCTGGAGACATCCTGGGATTAGTTGCAACACCTGAGGGCAAATCCAATGAGTTTGAACTTGGGAAGGAATGAGTCTCAAAGAAGGAGGGAACTTGGGTGACCCGATGAAACTGCACATAAAGTATGTTTTGAGGTTCTCAAGGGATGGCTTTTGATCTCGAGCCTGTTCCTTGAGGTTCTAAAGACCACCGGCGCTTTGCAAACCGTCTTAATATTTCTTTTTAATAAATCCTCTTTGCTTTCAACGATCCAAGTTTCTTTTGTTGGCTTTGAGTTATTTCCAACAACAACGTGACCTCCCCCCCACCCCGAGACACTGCAACCGTCATAAATACGAGTCAGCTGCCGAGCGTCCAAATTTTGATCATGTGACATTGGGAATGCTCTGCAATGGTCGTTAAGAGTGAAAAACAGTCATCGGTTCACTTTTTTTCCAGTGCCGTTGTAAGGTTGGAACCGTCACTAAATGAACGGTTGTAAGTCGAGGATTACCTGAACTTCAAAATCCTTCCCCCCCCTTTGTTGACATTTGTAGCATGCTGGACAAGATCCAAAGGGAAATACAAATAGTCCTTGACTTACAACCATTTGTTTAGTGACTATTCAAACTCCCAAGGACACTGGGAAGAAAGGGACGTACGATCGTTTTTCACACTTATGACCATTGCAGCATTCCCCATGGTCGCATGATTAAAATTCAGACCTTTGGCAACTGACTCGTATTTATGACGGTTGCAATGTGATCTCCTTTTGTGACCTTCGGACAAGCAACCTCAATGTGTTCTGACCAAGGCTTCCTAGACCGTAATTAGGCACACTGTGAGGACCCAGAGTGTAACACAAACGTAACAAAATCCAAAATGTAAATAAATGTCCTTTAATGCCTCCAACTTGGCCCCACTGTTCAATAATAATCAGTTGGAGATAAAACGTACTCAAAAATAGTCTTCAAAAGAAAGCAAAACAGTCCAAACTTAATGAGCAGATAGAGGGGAAATAAAAAAAACAAAACAAACTACAACGAAGGAATTTCCACAACAAACCAGAATAAGCAATTACCAAATTCAAGGAGATAACAAGGCACAGTCTGTTGGAAGGGCGCCAACCAAGATAACTTCAGCCCAAAATAAAACACGCTTTGCTTCTAGCAACACTGTGTTTTAACCGTCTCTCTTATATACTAGTCTCCCCAGCTGCAACCAATGAGGGGGATCATGGCCACTTCCTCTCTCGTAAGCCAAGTTGTTTCCTTCTCCATTCCTCCCTGCGTGTCCTAGGATGAAGAGAGGATGAGCCTGGTTCTTCCTCTGACTGCCCAGTTGGCCTCTGCCCTTCCCCAGCCTCCTCCACAACCCCCGGAGCCACACTTCCACTCCCTGTCGGCTGTTCCTCCTCTCCCTCAGAGTCTAACTCTAACAAGGGCATGACACGCATGCTTATCTTAAAAACAAGTCTTATTTTATTGTAACGCTGGGAATTGTTTTCATTCCCAGCCTGTAATGAATCTCAAAACAGTCCCTCGAGATCAGCATCCACCTTTCTTCCCTATGAAGTGTTGCCAATAACAGAAGTGTCCAATGAACTAGGAAAAAAAAAAACCAACTGAAGTACAAAGTGCGTCAAGAATGAATCTGAACCGATCAAATGACTTTGCTTCCTGCAAAGGTTTCGTCATTTAGGCCTGACTTTTATCCCTTAGGAGAGGGGCCATCACCTTCCAGCCTTACTCCTGAGTCGCCCCTTTTGTGTCAGCTGCTCTTGCCTTCTGGCAGCTCTGCGCCTACGCGCACTGGGAACAGGCTCCCCTTGTTCCTCTGCCTCGCTGCTACCAGACTCCAGAGGCTCTGCAGGCAGCACCCCACTCCCGGATGGTGCTGGTCCCATCTCCATTGGATGCAGGACCCTCGTCTGAGTCCTCTCCAGACTCCCAAACTGGTCCCCTTTCTTCCCCACTGTCCGACTCTGCTGCCGGCTGCACCAGCTGCCGGCGAACCACAACACAATGGAGGAAGCCTGATTCACTGTGTTTCTAACTGAACAACTCACTTAACAACTGTGGCAAGCAAGGTTATAAAATGGGGCAAAACTAACAATGACTGTCTCGCTTAGCAACAGCAATTTGGGGCTCAGTTGTGGTCGCAAGTCAAGGACTATCTTTAACAGAGACCAGAGATTGGGTGAAGTGGATTATGAGAACGAGTCAAGGGGATTTCAGGACCTTGGACAGCAGACAAGAAGGGCCGCTTCCCAACTAGTCTATTGGACTTCGTACCTACATATCCATCATGCTCTTCCTGTTTTGGGACCTGTAGTACCATGAAAAGCACAGAGAAAGAGTAAGAGAGAGTAAGAAAGAAAGAAAGAAATACAAGCCAGGGACCCCATTAACTTTATCTGAGAATAAGTTGTTGTGTGTAATTCTACGTACCACTCAAGGGAGAGTATCAAAAAGACTCAAAAGGAAACACAAAGGCCAAAGAAGCTCCTTGTGAGCCCCAACACCCAGATAAGCAGAGATTAATACTAGACCAACAATCAGGAAGGAAGGAAGGAAGGAAGGAAGGAAGGAAGGAAGGAAGGAAGGAAGGAAGGAAGGAAGGAAGGAAAGAAGGAAGGAAGGGAAGGAAGGAAGGAAGGTAGGAAGGAAGGAAGGAAGGAAGGAGGGAAAGAAGGAAGGGAAGGGAAGGGAAGGGAAGGAAGGAAGGAAGGGAGGAAGGGAAGGGAGGAAGGAAGGAAGGAAGGAAGGAGGGAGGGAGGGAAAGAAGAAAGGGAAGGGAAGGAAGGAGGGAGGGAGGGAAACAAGGAAGGGAAGGGAAGGGAAGGGAAGGGAAGGAAGGGAAGGGAAGGAAGGGAAGGAAGGAAGGAAGGAAGGAAGGAAGGAAGGAAGGAAGGAAGGAAGGAAGGAAGGAAGGAAGGAAGGCAGGCCTAGACTTTAGAATGGCTGGCTGGCTGGTGGGAGGGAGGGAGGAATAGAGGAAGGAAGGAAAGATTAGAAATTAGAATGGATGGATGGTGGGAGGGAGGAATAGAGGAAAGAAGGAAGGAAGAAACGAAGGGATGCCTAAACTAGAATGGCTGGCTGGCTGGTGAGTAGGGAGAGGGAGGAAGAATGGAAGGAAGGAAGGAAGGAAGGAAGGAAGGAAGGAAGGAAGGAAGGAAGGAAGGAAGGAAGGAAGGAAGGAAGGAAGGACTAGAATTTAGAATGGATGGATGGATGGTGGGAGGGAGGGAGGGAGGAAGAAAGAAAGAAGAGAAGAGGAGGGAAGCAAGCCAGCCCTGGAATTTTGGATGAGCGGAATGGTGGATGGATGGATGGATGGATTGGTGAATGGGAGGGAGGAAGGAGGGAAGGAAGGAAGGAAGGCGTAAAATTTAGAATGGATGTTTAATGGATGGATGGTGGAAGGGAAGGAGGGAAGGAGGGAGGGAAGGAATGAGGAAGGAAGGAAGGAAGGAAGGAAGGAAAAGACAGAGAAAAGAAAAATGATTCAGTTTAGTGTATTAATTTCCCGCCAAAGCTGTCTATCATATATATCAGTGCCGACTATTCACAAATATGCAAACCTTCTCAGCATCCAGGATTTTATTCCCACATGTTATGCACCATTTTTGGATTTCATTACTCCTGTTCATATTTCACCAGCTCGGTCCAGAAAGCTGCTTCCGTGACCGCCCTGACCACTTGGCAAAGTCCGTCATCGATTCGCACTAGAGATGCTTATTGCATTTCTGCATCTTTATATCCACCACAGGAACCTTCCTTTGGCTCCTTCCTCCTCTCTCCTGTCGTTAAATCACTTGTAAATTGGAATCAAAACACTCCTTTGATTTTGCCGCTGCCGCATTGATTCGGAAGCGTTTCAGGAAACAAAATTTAGTCCTGTGCAAGAAAACTCGGTCCAAAAACGGCGGCGTGCAAAAATGAGAGGCAAGGAAATACTATCTAAACTAGAGTGTCCGACCTGGGCAACTTTAAGACTTGTGGACTTCAACTCCCAGAATTTCTCCTCCAGTCATGTTAGTTCAGGAATTCTGGGAGTTGGAAGTCCACAAAGTCTTAAATTTGAAGACCCTTGTTCTAAAGGAGAAACCCTTTCAATTTGCAATAGCCTCCTTGGAGAAGGAAGGAGGGAAGGAAGGGAGGGAGGGAGGGAGGGAAGGAAGGAAGGAACAGGGAAGGAAGGAAGGAAGGAAGGAAGGAAGGAGGGAGAGAGGGAGGTCTGGAATTTTGGCTGGCTGGCAGGAAGGGGAAACTGAAGAAGAGACTTTAAGAAGAGACTGGACTGCCATCTGTCAGAAAAGAGCTAAGATCTCCTGCTTGGGTGGGGTGCGGGGTTAGACTAGATGACCCACAAGTTCCCTTCCGACTCTGTTATTCTATTAATATTCTTGTTAGGCGGAAGCTGTGGGAGCTTCATCCCTGGAAGCTTTCAAGGACTGCCCTCTGTCAGAAATGCTGCAGGGTCTCCTGCTTAGGCGGGTTGGTGAGGGGGGGGGGTTTGGTCTAGATGACCGACAAGGGTCCCTTTCCAGCTCTGTGCTTCTGTTATAAGTCGAGGACGGCCTGCATTAGCCAGTGGGGTTTCTCTGCTTGTCTTCTACCCGTGCAAACTTAAATTTTCTTTCCCAGAAGGCGAGGAAGGCTGGCGCAGCCGCCTGCCGTCTTTCGCTGGATGAATATCAATTGTCAGCCCAAGCTCCAAGGACAAGGCCCTTTTCGGCTCTCCAGACGGAAATCAATGGCTTGCATCGAACTCGCCCGAGCTCCAGGCAAGCTGACACACAACTGACACGCAACTCAGACCTCCCCTTGCTGTCAAGTCGACAGCCCTCAAATCCTCAGCTGTTATGCCTACAGCCGCGATATTAGGGCAGTTGTTGTTGTTTTTTTTGCTTATGTGGTGTTCCGATTCCCATCATCCCCAATGGGGTGGTGTCAGATCAGCCACCTTGGACTCTTGCCATCCATAAGGTAAAGGGTAAAGGGTTCCCCTCGCGCATCCGTGCTAGTCGTTTCCGGCTCTAGGGGGCGCTGCCCGTCTCTGTTGCAAAGCCGAAAAGAGCCAGCGCTGTCCGAAGACGTCTCCGTGGTCACGGGGCTGGCAGGACAAAACGCCTTCGAAGGCGCACGGAGGAACGCTGTGACGTTCCCACCAAAGGGGTCCCTATTTTTCTACTTGCATTTTTTTTTTTTTAACGTGCTTTCGAACTGCTAGGTTGGCAGAAGCTGGGACAAGGAACGGGAGCTCACTCCGTGACACGGCACTAAGGATTCGAACCGCCGAACTGCCAAGCTTTCTAATCGACAAGCTCCGCGTCTTAGCCACTGAGCCACCGCATCCCTTTATCAGGGGTGGGATTCAATTTTTTTTAACAACCGGTTCTGTGGGTGTGGCTTAGTTGGTGGGCGTGGCTTGGCGGTCATGTTATTGGCTGGGTGTGGCCAACTCAATATCACCCACATCGAAGCATGCCTCTCCTCACCTGGCCTCTCATGACTGTGGGGATGCTGCAACAGTCGTAAGTGTGAAAAATGGTCATAAGTCACTTTGTTCAGTGCCATTGTAACTTTGAATCGTCACTCCACACAAGCAAAGTACCAGCAAAGGAGGGAAAAAAAACCCCAGAGAAGTTCCTGAGACAGGAAGTCTAGTCCTGCCAAGAATGTAATAAGGGTTAACGGAGAGGCAGTTTCTGTAAGCAACACCAGAATGTTTCCTTCCTGCCGTCCTTACAGGATTAGACCAGTAATTTCTTCTAACAACCGGTTCTCCGAACTGCTTAGAATGTTAACAACCGGTTCTAGTGAATAGGTGCGAACCGGGAGAATCCCACCCCTGCCCTTTATATATATGTATTCTTCTTCTTCTATATATATAAAAGTGAAATACCACTCACACATCATCACAAAACCTCCAGAACCGTAAAGCCTACAAACTTGAAATTTGGCCTGTATGTTCCTCTTGGCTTCTAGATGCTCACTAAGAATGGATTTTTCAAAATGACCATCAGAGCATTTAGAGTGTTTCCATTATTATTATTATTATTATTATTATTATTATTATTATTATTATTATTATTATTATTATTATTATTATCCTCTGATGCTAAGGAGTTCTACTCCCCCTCCCCACCTGAAAAGAAATCTCTTCCAAATGCAAAACACAAGCAGAGGAGAGGAGTTTCAGTTTCAGTTTTACTTTCACAGCAGCACCAGGCAGCTTTAGTACAGAACAGTTGAGCTAAGCCACGTCCTGGCTCCTTGCTGTCTCCTTCTTGCTCACACAGCAAATACTGTTTCAGTTTCCAAACAGCCCTCAACTCTCTCACACACACTGACAGGACGCTAGCCAGGTGAATACTGATGGAGGCTGGTAGGCAGAGGCAGAATTTCTCTCCTCCCCCCCTTATTTTCCTCCCCCAAAACTAACCCCGACCACCCATGGTTACTCATGTCATCAAACTTGGGGCGTTTGGCGACTGACTCATATTTGTGACCGTTGCAACACCCTGGGGTCGTGTGTGATCTCCTTTTGTGGCTGCCAAGCCAGATGAACGGGGAAGGCGAGATTCATTTCACAAGTGCAGTGACTTGCTTAAGACCTAACACACACACACACACACACACACACACACACACACACACACACACACAGAGAGATAGATTATAAAATGCTCCACAACTGCCTGGCTTAGCCACCAAAGCGTTTGGCTCAACTGCACTCATAAATTGAGGACTCCCTGTACCGAAGCGGCTTGTTGCCCCGTCCGTCCGTGTGGGTGGGTGGCAATATTGTGGTGGTTCCTCGGTTCAGCTGTTGTGTGTTGTGGACACCGTTTGTCTTTTTCCTCCTTCGGGGGCATATTTTCTTCCCTACGGTTTTAACAGTTAGCAGGAAGGAAACCCCTCCCCAGAATGGAAAATGTGATCTCCTCTGCATGGAAAGCAGGCGCCCCGCCCTGCCTGGATGAACGCAAGGCAGGTAAACAGAGGTTGTCATGGAAATTGTGGTAGTATGACGGATCAGAAAAGAGGATGGAGAAAAAAAACACCCAGCTTTCTCCACCAGGGCTGGCCTACAACCGTTTGCAAGGTTCATCATCCCTAGACTCTATATGGAAGCTCACCTGGTGGGCACTCGGGGTTCAGACATCACCTTTGTCAGGTGGGAAGGGCTCCTGTTGTTGACCCAATTCAATCAATCAATCAGAATAGAGCTAGAAGGGGCTTTGGAGGTCTTCTACTCCAGCCCCTGCTCAAGCAGGATACTACATATGTACAATTTGAGAAAAGTGGCTGTCCAGTCTCTTCTCAAAACGACGCTATAGAGCCCTGCACACCAGAACAACTAGACACAAGGACAGTTTTTTTTTCCTGAACGCCATCCCTCTGCTAAACAAATAATTCCCTCAACACTGTCCAACTATTTACAAAGTCTGCACTACTATTACTATTAATCTTCTCACCACTCCTTATCACCCATCCCCTCCCACTTGGGACTGTAGGACTGTAACTGTCGCTTGCATCCTAACGATTTATATTCTGTTTCCTAGTACGATTTGATTGCTTATTGTGCCCTATGATTATCATTAAGTGCCGTACCTTATGAATCTTGACTCTTGATGAATGTATCTTTTCTTTTATGTATACTGAGAGCATTTCCACCAAGACAGATTCCTTGTGTGTCCAACCACACTTGGCCAAGAAAGAATTCTATTCTATTCTATTCTATTCTATTCTATTCTATTCTATTCTATTCTATTCTATTCTATTCTATTCTATTCTATTCCGTATTTCTACTCTACTCTACTCTACTCTACTCTACTCTACTCTACTCTACTCTACTCTACTCTACTCTACTCTATTCATTGTTTCCTAGTGTGATTTGATGGCTTATTTGTACCCTATGACTATTATTAAGTGTTGTACCTCATGATTCATGACTCTTGATGACTGTATCTTTTTTGTAATGTGCACTGTGAGCATTTGCACCAAGACAAATTCCTTGTGTGTCCAATCACACTTGGCCAATAAAGAATTTTATCTTCTATCTTGAAAAACCTCCAGTGATGGAGCACTCACAACTTCTAGTGGCAAGCTGTTCCACTGGTTAATTCTTCTCACCATTAGGAAGTTTCTCCTTAGTCCAGGTTGCTTCTCTCCTTGATTAGTTTGCATCCGTTGCTTCTTGTCCTCCTTCAGGGGCTTTGGAGAATAGGTGGACCCTCCTCCTCTTTGGGGCGGCCTCTCAAATGATTTTGTATGCAGAATGATAGGCTAGAAAGGGGCTCTTGAAGGTCTTCTAGTCCAACCCGCTATTCAAGCTGTGGGTGCTCCATTCCTGGAGGTGTTTAAGACGAGACTGGACAGTCACTTGTCCGAAATGGCATTAGGTCTCCTGCCTGGGGGCTGGGCTAGAAGACCTCTGAGGTCCCTTCTGACCCTATCATTCTGTTAAACAGACAGAACCACCGATCTGCAGTTCTCAGCTGCCCATTTTTAGAATAGAATAGAATAAGAAATATAGAATAGAATAGAATAGAATAGAATAGAATAGAATAGAATAGAATGGAATGGAATGGAATGGATAAGATAAAATGGATAGGATAGCATAGCATAGCATAGCGTAGAATAGAGAAGAGAAAAAGGATAGAATAGAATGGAGAAGAGAAAAGAGAGAATAGAATAGAATAGAATAGAATAGAATAGAATAGAATAGAATAGAATAGAATAGAATAGAATAGAATAGAATGGAGAATAGAATAGAATAGAATAGAGAAGAGGAAAAGGGTAGAATAGAATGGAGAAGAGGAAAGGGAGAATAGAATAGAGAAGAGGAAAGGGAGAATAGAATAGAATAGAATAGAATAGAGAAGAGGAAAAGGGTAGAATAGAATGGAGAAGAGGAAAGGGAGAATAGAATAGAATAGAATGGAGAAGAGAAAAAGGATAGAATAGAATGGAGAAGAGGAAAGGGAGAATAGAATAGAATAGAATAGAATAGAATAGAATAGGAGAAGAGGAAAAGGGCAGAATAGAATAACAGAGTTGGAAGGGACCTTGAAGGTCTTCTAGTCCAACCCCCTGCCTAGACACACCACTTGAAATCAGCCAAAGGTGCAAGATTAGCACTGACCCTTAATGCCAACCAGTCCCGCAGGCCAGAGGACCCTGTGACCCACCCACCCCCCAATGAAGGAAGGAAGCAATACCCCCAAAATAAACCATGGATGTGCTGGAGAAACAGGCTGGGCCCTGGCACCTCAGAGAGAGGTGTAAAGCACATGAAAAGAGCGAGAGAAATTTGTCAGAGGCTAAATATACCCAGCATAGCCCACAGGCGAGCCAGGAAAGGCTGCAGGAGTGGGAGAAGAGGCAGAGACCCAGGTAGCCCTCGCTTTCACGACTGCAATGGAGCCTCGCATTCCCCGTTCAGTGTGCTGCGTGCGCGACCTTTTCGCCATGGCTGTTAAGTAAATCGTGGCAGTCGGTAAGTGAACCACACGGTCATTAAAGCGAATCTGGCTTCCCTCCCCGTTGACTTTGCTTGTCGGAAGCCGGCTGGGAAGGTTACAAAAGGTGATCGCTGTTCTAACCAAGGCTTATGGAGACACTAACAAACACACGTTAGTCCCAAAACCCTTTTTCCTTTATTTCAGGGGCTGTGAATTTTAGTCATTCACAGCCCGTAATGAGTCTCAAAAGAGTTTGTAAAGAGTCCCACGGAAGTCTGCCAAAGTCCTTCGGGATAAGTCTGATAAGCACTCACCTTTATCTCCCTTGAAATGTTGCCAAAGACTAAATGTCCAATTAGTTATACAAGGCCAAATGCAGCACAAATTCAACACCGAGCTTCAGGTTTCAAACCAACCACTACGAAGAAAGTTGCTTCCTGCAAAGGCCCCTGTCCCTTTGCTCCGCCTTTATGTCTTATGGGAAGGGGCCAATCACCTCCAAGCCTTACTCCTGAGTTGCCCCTTTTGTCTTAAATGTTCTTGCCTTCTGGCAGCTCTGCGCATGTGCGCCCTGGGAACAGGCTCCTGCTGTTCCTCTGCCTTGCTGCTGTCACATTCTGGAGGCTCCGGAGTCAGCACATCACTCCCAGATGGCCCTGGCCCCATCCCTGTATCGGAGGCAGGACCCTCGTCCGAGCCCTCCCCAGACTCCCAGACTGGCCCGTGTTCCTCCCCACTGTTGACTCTGCTGCCGTCTCCGCAGGCTGCCAACGGACCACAACAATCACAGGACCCCAAGGACAACGCAACTACGAGTCAGCTGTCCAAATTTTAACCACGCGACCCCAAACGGGGATCCTGCAACGGCCGTTAAGTGCGAAAAGGGGTCATAAGACAGTGCTTTGAATGGTCACTAAACAGGCGGTTCTAAGTTGAGGAATACCTGCGATGCCTATTCAGAATGGGCCAAAAATAATCCAACCAACTGAACCTCTCCAGGGATGAAACAAAAGTCTTATTTTCGTATGTCATCATCAATAAAGTTTACTCAGCGAAATTGTCTCGTGTCTTCTCGGGAAAGAAAAGAGGTCAGATGTGTTAATAAGGAAGGAGAAAGCACCAGGTATAGGAACAAGAGATGTTTGCAAAAAGGCAGGACCAAATTGAAGAAGTGGAAAGTGCACTTGCAAATGTCTATTTCTATGTTGGTCAGCCTTGGCAATGCGAAGATGGGTGGACTTCAACTCCCAGAATCGCCCAGACACCATGCTTTAAGAGGGGAGAACTTCACTCCCAGAATCCCCCAGATAGCAATCTTTAAGATGGATGGACTTTAACTCCCAGAATCCTCCAGCCAGCATGCTTTAAGAGGGGTGGACTGACTCCCAAAATCCCCCAGACATCATGCTTTAAGAGGGATAGACTTCAACTCCCAGAATCCCCAACTCCCAGAATCCTCCATCCAGCATGCTTTAAGATGGGTGGACTTTAACTCCCAGAATCCTCCAGCCAGCATGCTTTAAGAGGGATAGACTTCAACTCCCAGAATCCCTCAGCCAGCAAGTTTTAAGATGGGAGGAGTTCCACTCCCAGAATCCCCAGCCAGCAATCTTTAAGATGGGAGGAGTTCCACTCCCAGAATCCCCCAGCCAGCAATCTTTAAGATGGGAGGAGTTCCACTCCCAGAATCCCTCATCCAGTATGCTTTAAGATGGGTGGACTTCAACTCCCAGAATCCCCCAGCCAGCAAGCTTTAAGATGGGAGGAGTTCCACTCCCAGAATCCCCTAGCCAGCAAGCTTTAAGATGGGAGGAGTTCCACTCCCAGAATCCCTCATCCAGTATGCTTTAAGATGGGTGGACTTCAACTCCCAGAATCCCCCAGCCAGCAAGCTTTAAGATGGGAGGAGTTCCACTCCCAGAATCCCCCAGCCAGCAAGCTTTAAGATGGGAGGAGTTCCACTCCCAGAATCCCCCAGCCAGCAATCTTTAAGGTGGATGGACTTCAACTCTCAGAATTCTGAAAGTTTACATCCACACATCGCCAAGGCTGAAAAACCTGGCTCTCTATCTTGTTTCTCTCCACCACATTTTTAAGAATTCAGGCTGGGTGTGGAGTGGCATCTATTAATTGTTTTTCACTGCAGATTAAACCCACTTAATCTGAAAGGGTGATCCTTGACTTACGACCACAACTGAGCCCAACTTTTCCTTTGCTAAGTGAGATGATTGCTGAGTGAGTTTTGCCTCCTTTTACGACCATTCTTACCACCATTGCTAAGCGAATGGCGGCAGTTGTTAAGTTAGTCACCCGGTCGTTAAGCAAATCTGCCTTCCCCCATTGACTTTGCTTCGGAAACACCCCCCCCCCCCAGTACACACTGCGACCGTCATAAATATGAGCCAGTGGCCAAGAAAGTCTGAATTTTGATCACCTGACTATGGTGATCAACATACGAAAACTCGCCATAAGTCACTTTTTTCAGTGCTGTACCTTCGAATGGTCAGTAAACGAACAGTTGTAAACCAAGGACTGCCTGCATTGGCCATCAGTCAGGCTAACACCAGTCATTCTCGCCCACTTTCAGCGTCCCTCCGCAAACCAAGTACCTGTTATGCCCTTGGTGGAGACTGACTCTGAGGGAGAGGAGGAACAGCCGACAGGGAGTGGAAGTGTGGCTCCGAAGGTTGTGGAGGAAACTGGGGAAGGGCAGAGGCCGGCTGGGCAGTCAGAGGAGGACCCAGGCCCATACCCTCTCCATCCTAGGGAGGAGAGGATAAGGGAGATACATGGTCTATTGGGGAGGAGAGGGCCTTGATCCTCTTCATGGGCTGCAGCTGTGACAACTGGATAAGAGGACGGACCTGCGTATGGGTGAGCGCTGGAAACAAAGCATGGAAATATCTCCAGTTTATGGCTCCTCTCTGAGTTTGACATCCTTCCCAGTGTGTGTTCTGTTACCTCTGGATGTCCTCCAGCCCTTATCTTGCCTGGTTTGTGTTGCTTTTTTCTCTCCTTCTTGTAACTGTTTGTGTGGGAGTTTTTTGTCTTCCGTCAAGGATATTTGGAGCTTGGAAGCAAAGTGAAGGAATAAAAGGGGCTTCACCAGGTTTTTGTGACTGTGTTTGTTTTGTATCCCCACCCTGGGTCATCACAGTTCCCTAGCCATAACTTCTCTTGCAAAAATGAATAATTACGGCGTCTTTTGTTAAGCAACAGCCGGTCCTAATTTGGGCCTTCCAAACTCCAGCATGAAATTAATATTAAGTGTGAAATTATAATTGCACTCTAGGGTGACATTATTATTATTACTGCTATTATTGTCGCTGTTCGGACTGTCATTTTTTAATAGCAGCTGTGGCTTTTCTAGCTTCCCACGTATCAAGACATTCCAACTGGCAGAATAAGCGTGCGATTAAATAATCCCAGATTGGCCTTCTCTAGCCTTTCTTTTCTATCTATTTGAGCATCTCTAAAACCAGGGTCATGTGTCTTCTAAAACAAGCCTTTGGACCTCAGGGACCACCAAACTCATCATTTTAAATCCTGCGGACCAGAGACCCTGGGGAAATCCCCCCCCAAAAAAAGTCTGCAGGAAAATCCCCCACCCCGTTTTCCTACCAATCGATCGTTCTTGATTTGGGATCGCAGGATACCATCTCCAGCTCCATTCTCAGTGGGAAAGAGACAGGGAGAAACTTTTGGCTTCATGCAAGGAAAGCAGCAGAAGGCGCAGAAGTCTTTCTTTCTCTCCTCCAAACTCCGCCAGAAATGACTCTTTGCCGGCGCAGCCTCTTGGAGCAGGAGGCCTTGCAGGGTCCCAAAGACTCATTTCTGGCGGAGTTTGGGGGAGAGAAAGAAAGACTTTGGCTGCTTTCCTTGCGTGCAGCCAAAAGCAGAAGAAGAAAGAAAGAAGCAGAAAGAAGCAGCCCGGTCACCAGGCCAGGCATGTGGGGCGAGTGGGGCAACTTCTCCCCACTCCCCTCACTACCTCGTGTTGTTCGCAATACAAGCGATACAAGCCTTGTGTTCACGCGCAGCCTGGATTAATTTGCTTTGGGGGTGACATTTCTCTGCGGACCACCCAAATTTTCTCTTGGACCACCAATGGTCCCCCGGCTCCTGATAGGTGACCACTGTTCTAAAACCTTTGGAAGCTTTGAATACCAAACTACAATTTCTCCTCTCCCCGTCACCCAGGATTTTAATTCAAAATTATTAAACTAAATTAAAGGATTTAATTCTTAAAAAAAAAGATGGTTTGTTCACAAACAGGGAACCACCAACCATGAAGATGGCAGCACCCGACCAACTTACTATACCAAAACATGGGCGTGTCAATATTTTGCAAACAAACCCGGTTACCCAGCAAGCTTTTTCCTTCCCAAAATAAAACGAAACTCTTTTCCTTAAAGAAAGACACAAAGAACTCCCGTCGAATTTGGAAGAGGCCACCTGCTTGGCCACCCAGAGCAAGAAATGAAACAGCCAGAAGTTCATCTTCCCGCGAATAACAGAATAATACGGTTGGAAGGGACCTCGGAGGTCTTCTAGTCCAACCCCCTGCTCAGGCAGGAAACCCTGTACAACCGTGATGGTGAAACTATGGCACGCGTGCCACAGGGGGCACGCAGAGCCATTTGTGCCGGCACGCGAGCTGCAGGCAAAGTTACCTCACTGCGCATGCGCACACCTCACAGCTGTTTTTGCGGCTGGTCTGAGGCCTTTTTGGGCCTCCCAGAGGCATGAGGAAGGCTTCTGCAGGCTGAAAACTGGCCCTGTTTCATCACTTCCTGTTTTTCCGAAAATACCGGAAGTGACGAAACAGGCCTAGTTTTCGGCCTGCAAAGTCTGCAGAAGCCTGCAGAAGACTTCCTCAAGCCTCTGGGAGGCCAAAAAGGCATCAAGCCGGCTGAAGATCAGCTGGGAGGTGCAGTGCATGTGTAGGGGAGGCGTGAGGGGGCAGCGCACATTGCCTTCTGGGTGCTGGCACATGAGCATGAGCATGCAAGCGTGAATACAATTTTGGGCACAGGAGCCCAAATAGGTTAGCCACCACTGCCCTATACCATTTCAGACAAATGGCAGTCCCGTCTCTTCTTGAAAGCCTCCAGTGATGAAGCATCCACAACTTCTGGAGGCAAATAATTCCACTGGTTAATTGTTCACACTATTCGGAAATTCCTCCTTAGTTCCATGTTGCTTCACTCCTTGGTTAATTTCCATCCATAGCTTCTTGTCCTGCCTTCAGGGGCTTTGAAGAATAGCTTGACTCCCTCTTCTTTGTGGGAGCTCCTCAAATACTGGAATATTGCTATCATGTCACCCCTAGTCCTTCTTTTCATTAAACGAGACATTCCCAGTTCCTGCAACCGCTCTTCGTATATTTTATCCTCCAGTCCCCTAATCCTCTTTGTGGCTCTTCTGTATACTCTTTCTCAACGTCTTTTTTTGACATCGTGGAGACCAAAACTGGATGCAGGATTCCAAGTGTGGCCACTGGCACATTCGCAAGGGACATTTTTGCACCTTTGCACCTGTTCAAACCAAAATTCCTAATAAGGCCCTGCAATCCGCATTAAGTATCTGATATTAATACAATTGAGAAAGTCCAGAAATATTTCACAAGAAGAGTTCTCCACTCCTCTACTCCTTGCAGAATACCTTATGCCACCAGACTCGAAGTTCTAGACCTAGAAAACCTAGAACGCCTTCGGTCCGATCTAAGTATAGTACATAAAATTATATATTGCAATGTCCTACCTGTCAATGAATACTTCAGCTTTAATCATAACAACACAAGAGCAAACAATAGATACAAACTCAAGGTTAACCGCACCAAACTTGATTGCAGGACATACGACTTCAGCCACAGAGTGGTCAATGTCTGGAATCCTCTACCTGGCTCTGTGGTTTCTTCCCCAAACCCCAAAAACTTTAACCTTAGACTGTCTACTATTGACCTCACCCCTTTCCTAAGAGGTCTGTGGGGGGGCGTGCATAAGCGCACTAACGTGCCTACCGTCCCTGTCCTATTGTTTCTTTTATATTTTTCTTATATGTGTCCATTTCATGTCTTCATAACTATGTTTATGCCTGTTACCTTATAATCGCTTGACAAAATAAAATAAATAAATAAATCCCACCCCTCTGCGCTCCCAGCCCCACTGTACAAACAAGCTGTAGCGCCACCAACCATTTACAAAAAGCAACCAGGTCCGTGAGAAAAATCTCACCGCCCCTTTTCCACCCAGCCCACTTCTTCCTCTCATGCGCAAATAATCCAGAAGGCAACCTGCCAGGCATCGTGTTTTTAAATTAAATTTTCACCTGGTTAAGCGAAGGGGGAGAGAGAGGCATGTGGAATTTTCCAAAAGGCCCACAATATTTGCCAAAGCGAGTCCATCTTACACACGCTGCACAAATTTAAAACACCTCCCGGCTTCGCAAACACACAGCCTTTTCAAGACCCTCGCTGGACCAACAATCCCCAAACTGGTGGTGTTTGGGTTGTTGTTTTTTTAACACTTAGTCTTTAACCGGATGAGCCTCTACAATTTTCTCTAAGTCCCTTTACTGTACCTATATATTCCAATAGGAAAGTTTTCCATTGGAGAAGTCAGCCCGGGAAAGTGGGGGGGGGGGAATCTACATTCCACTTTATTGCTTTCAAAAATTTAAAAATAAAAAATGAAGAGGCATTTATCATGGTGCTGTGGCTTTAGCATTTCTAGAATAGAATAGAAACAGAACAAATATAGAATAGAATTCTTTTCTACCAGCCAGGAAAGAAAGAAAAAATGGGGGGACAAAATAGAAAGGAGTAATTGATTGGTGGGATGAAATGGCAGAAGTCGAAACTGATAAAACACGTGGTCTCTCCCTCTCTCTTTTTCCCCCTCCCTCTCTCTCTCTCTGCCTTCCTCTCTCTCTCCCTCCCTCCCTCTCCTTCCCTTTCTCTCTCTCCCTTCCTCCCTCCCTCCCTCCTTCTCTCCCCCCTTTCTCTCTCTCCCTTTCTCTCTCTCCCTTCCTCCCTCTCTCCTTCCTCTCCCTCCCTTTCTCTCTCTCCCCTCCCTCTCCCCCTCTCCCTCCCTTTCTCTCTCTCCCTCCCTCTCCCCCTCTCCCTCCCTTTCTCTCTCTCCCTTCCTCTCTCTCCCTCCTTCTCTCTCCCCCTTTCTCTCTCCCTTCCTCCCTCTCTCCCTCTCCTTCCTCTCTCCCTCCCTCCCACTCCCTCCCTTTCTCTCTCTCCCTCCCTCTCCCCCTCCCTCCCTTTCTCTCTCTCCCTCCCTTCCTCCCTCTCTCTCTGTCTTTCTCTGTGTGTGTTTCTCTCTCTCTCTCTCTCTCACCCTGTCTCTCTCCCTTTCTCTGTTTCTCTTTCTCTTCCCCTCTCTCTCCCCTCTCCCTCTCTCCCTTCCTCCCTCTCTCCCTTCCTCCCTCTGTCTTTCTCTGAGTGTGTATTTCTCTCTCTCTTTCTCTCTCACACTCCCCTGTCTCTCTCCCTTTCTCTCTGTTTCTCTTTCTCTCCCTGTGTGTGTGTTTCTCCCTCCCTCCCTCCCTCCCTCCCTCTCTCTCCTTCTACTTCTCTCTCTCCCTCGCCCCCCCTCTTTTTACAATAGTCCACACGTCTGTCCGGATCTCTAGCAGGCTGCGAGGCTGCCATAGCAAATTCGCACGGATGCGAGCTGGGGGCGCGCGGGCGGGGGGTGTTTCTGTTTTCTTCCCAGCCATTTCAGCCATGGGGAAGGAATGGAGACGGGGGTGGGGTCGGAGGCGTTTCCTTCTGCCCTCCATCCCCGGCCAAATTCCAAACAGGGTCCCACGGGCACCCCTGGCCAAATCTAGAGGGGGCAGGAGGAACGGGTGGGGTGGGGAGGGCAAAGAGAGAGAGAGAGAGAGAGAGACCCGTTCAAAGAAGCCAGAATTCATGGCCGGGAAGGCAGAAGGGGGTCGGGGAGGGGTCGGGAAGGAGCCTCGGCCTTGCGACGAATAGCAAGGCGACCCCCCTACCCTCCTCCCCAATTTCTCCTGCCCTTTTGACTCAGCCGAGCCTTTCCCGCCCCCCCTCCCGGGGCCCGAGGCTTTAACCCTTCCCGGGCTGCAAAGGGAGAAGGATGCAAAGGCTCCGAGGAGGCAAAAGCCCCCCACCCACCTACCCACATCGACCACTCCTCGGCTCTCCCCCCCCTTCCCCTTGGCCGCACCTGCGGGTCCCCAGCGCCTTACCTGCAGCGGCCACCTCTCCTGGCCGGCGTCCTGCGAGTGAGATGCGATGGGGGGGCTGCTTCTTTGGAGGGGGCGTGCGCGGCTCTGGAGCGGTCCGGTTGCCCGCGGAGGGCTGGCAGGGCGAGGCGCCGCCCGGCCGGGGAAGGGGAGGCGGCCAGCTCCCGACCCGCTGGCCGGCTGGGCAGAGACGCGGCGGTGAAGAGGAGGAGGAGGAGGAGGAGGAAGGGCGCTTCCGCTTCTCTCCCACAGGGGGCGCCCGCCCTGCCTCCCTCCCTCCCTCCCTCCCTCCGCGCGCGTTCAGCAGCTGTGCCCGGGGAGCGCAGGTGGGGGGGGGGAGCGCGCAAGGATGGGGAGGGGGCCGCGGAAAAGCCCTTTGTTGGCTTGCAGCGCCCCTAGCCCGGCTTGCAGAGAGAGGAAGAGGAGGAGGAGGAAGAGGAAGATGCTGCAGCGGGAGAGGAGGAGGAGGAGGGGGAGTGCTGGGCTGGCAGACCCCCCTCCCCACCTCTCCACCAGCGCGCCCCTCCCCCCTAAGCCGGCCACCCCAGCTGCCTGCAACGCAGCGCTTTTCTTTTTCTTTTTCTTTTCTTTTTTTTTGCCCGGGGCTGGTGGGTGGGTGGGCTTATTTGGCTTAAGCCCCCTTTTCTGGGGAGGCTCCGCCAGCCTGGATGACACGCGTGGCTGCCTCTTGCACGCCCCCCTCCCGCCTTTCTTCTCTTCCCTCCCTCCGTGCAGCAGGAGGGAGTATTCCACTCCCCCACCCACCCACCCAAGGTCACCCCAAGCCGTGGGTGCTGGGAGGGAGCGGCGAGGCGGGTGGGGGGGTCGTGTTCGCGCGTGCAGTGGCCGGCAAATGTTGGGACTCTGCGCCCGACAGCCCCAAAGGTCTGGCCTCCCCCGAAGCCCCCACCCAAAAGACTTCCCTGGGAAACAGCCCCGTGGCTCAGCCCCCCCCCCCCTTGCCTGGAGGGAGTTGATGGAAATCCAGAAAGTAGGAATGGCAGCCTCGGACCACACACAGACACACACGTGTATAACCCACCCAGTGCGTCTGAACCAGGATGCCCGGATTTCAACATTGCTGGCAAGGGAATTCTGGGAGTTAAAAGTCCCCCCCCCAAGGCTTAAAGTTATCTGGATTCTCACTTTAAGAAGAGCTTTGTCTGAAATGGTATATACTGCTACTATATAAGGCTTCCTGCCTGAGCCAGGGGTTGGACTAGAAGACCTCCGAGGTCCCTTCCAACTCTGTTATTCGCTTATGAAATGAGTGTCGAACTCGTGCGATGATGCCCCCCCCCCCCCTGATTTTGAACCTGGCCTAGTGGTTCTTGCCGCCCTGCCCATCTACCTGGCAGTGAGAGGTAGACTGGACTGATAACACGACAACCTTTTCCTGTTTTTTTGGGGGGGGGGGAAGAGCAAACAAGTGGGCATGTGTATGACATCACTAAGGGTTGGGCTTGATTAAGAGAGGACTTTACCATATTAATTTAGAGCAGAGGTCTCCAAACTTGGCCATTTTAAGACTTGTGGACTTCAACTCCCAGAATTCCCAGCTAACATCTCCAAACTTGGCCACTTTAAGACTCGTGGACTTCAACTCCCAGAATTCCCCAGCCGGCATCTTCAAACTTGGCCCCTTTAAGACTCGTGGACTTCAACTCCCAGAATTCCCCAGCCGGCATCTTCAAACTTGGCCACTTTAAGACTCATGGACTTCAACTCCCAGAATTCCCCAGCTAACATCTCCAAACTTGGCCACTTTAAGACTCATGGACTTCCACTCCCAGAATTCCCCAGCTAACATCTCCAAACTTGGCCACTTTAAGACTCGTGGACTTCAACTCCCAGAATTCCCCAGCCGGCATCTCCAAACTTGGCCACTTTAAGACTCGTGGACTTCAACTCCCAGAATTCCCCAGCCGGCATCTCCAAACTTGGCCCCTTTAAGACTCGTGGACTTCAACTCCCAGAATTCCCCAGCTAACATCTCCAAACTTGGCCACTTTAAGACTCGTGGACTTCAACTCCCAGAATTCCCCAGCCGGCATCTCCAAACTTGGCCACTTTAAGACTCGTGGACTTCAACTCCCAGAATTCCCCAGCCGGCATCTCCAAACTTGGCCACTTTAAGACTTGTGGACTTCAACTCCCAGAATTCCCCAGGTTGGAGAATTCTGGGAGTTGAAGTCCACAAATCTTAAAGTGGCCAAGTTTGGGGGGCCCTGATTTAGTGGTTCTCACCATTGGTCCTGCTTGCGGTTGTCTGTGCCTAAAAACAGGCGGTCCTTGACTTACGACCAATAATTGAGCCCAAAATTTCCACGGCTAAGCGAGACCTTTGTTAAGTGAATTTTGCCCCACCTTTCTTGTCGCTGTCGTTAAAGTGAATCACTGCCATTTGATAAGTTAGTCACCTGGTTGTTAAGTGAATCGGGCTTTCCCCACTGATTTTGCTTATCGAAAGGTCGCAAAACAGGGATGACGTGAGCCTTGGGATGCTGTGACAGTCATAAAAATGAGTCAGTGGACAAGAATTTTGATCACGTGACCCCCGGGGGATCCCACAACAGTCGTAAGTGGGAAAACTGGTCATAAGTCACCTTTTTCAGTCTCGTTCTAACTTTGAATAGTCACTAAACGAATTAGTATTTTGCCTAGCAGAGGGAGGAAGGAACAAAAAAACTACAACAGGATACGTACAACTCACAAACCCCCAAGGACACTAACTCAACACCAACAATGACCCACGTCGCCAACTGATTTGACACCTCGCACTACGCTGTGTTAAATAACCTGCAGCAGAGCTGGCTTCCCGCTTCATGCCAAGCCTTCAATCTCGGCTTATGATCCTTAGGATGTCTGTGTCAGGATTCCAGCAATTGCCCTAATTAAATCATGATTCTCGAGCCAAACTTCAAAAAAATCCAAAATATTTATTAGGAGCAAAATGTCGGCATTAACCTAAATCAGAGATGGCTAAAATTTTTGGACTCCTGTGCCAAAAATTGTGTGCGTGCTTGCACGCTTGTGCTTGCATGCCAGCACCCAGAAAGCAATGCACACACCCCCCCATGCCCCCTACACATGCACACGCAATCGCCACCCTCCCGGCCTGCCCTTACCTGCACTGCACCTCACAGCTGATTTTTGGCTGGTTTGAGGCCTTTTTCGGCTTCCTAGAGACTTGAGGAATGCTTCTGCAGGCTTTGCAGGCCGAAAACTAGGCCCATTTCGTCACTTCTGGTGTTTTGGGAAAAACAGGAAGTGATGAAAATGGGGCTAGTTTTCGGCCTGCAAAGCCTACAGAAGCCTGCAGAAGCCTTCCCCAAACCTTTGGGAGGCCAAAAAAGGCCTCAAAGCAGCCAAAAATCAGCTGTGAGGCACGCGCATGCACAGTGAGGTAACTTTGCCTGCCGGCACAAATGCCTCTGTGTGCCACCTGTGGCATGCGTGCCATAGGTTCGCCATCACAGACCTAAATGAAGCCAACTCTGGCATATGTAATTTACAGACCCCTGTGACCCTGTTTCCCCCTTCCCCCTGGGTGTGTCATCAATCAGATTCTCCTGTTGAAAGGCTGGAAAATGCCTTTCTTCTGAGGGTTCGGTTTTCCTGCTGGGAGAACTCCAGTGCAAGGACACAGACAACTGCTTGGAAGCTGGTTCTTTTTATTTTTCAGGAAGGCGAGAGATAGCAAGAAGTCTGCGTTCCTGGGGCTAGCTCACTTTGTATAATAAACCCCTGATTTTTATACTTTTTCTCCTTTTGTGTGTGAGTGCTTGTGTTTGTATTTCTTAATGTTTTAAATCCTGTCAGGGGTTGTCTTCATTTCCGCCGGAGGGTAAACTCCGCGGGGTGGTTTGATTGGATTATCAGTTTCGTCCTAATGTTTTCTTATATTTGTTTTGTGGCAATCTGCTATGGAATTTATTTCATGTCTTTTGTCTATTTGTTTTGCTGATTTGGCATGACCTGTTGTTTGTAAGGGATTTCTTTTTCTTAATTACTTGGCTTTTGTCTAGGGGGCTTCTTTCAATACCTTTTATTAAATCTCTTTTCCTATGCAAGTTTGTTTTATGGCTGGCCTGATGTTCCCTTTGGGCTTTTCCTGCTTGGGTGTCACCACTGTCCTCATGAAGTTCCCTTTCCACACTCCAATTGAGCACGTTCACGGGCTAAGTGTCAACAATCACATTCTCCAATTAAATATATTCCCGGGCAAAAGCTCTGGTACTTTGTTTACAATCTTTTAAAGATAAAGAGTTGGAATGTACTTTTGCTTCCAAAGTGCTGCATGGCTCTTCCAGATTTCCTTCCTCCCTCTCTTTTTTTAATGGCAACTACTAAAACACGCATAGGAATGTTTTATGAGTTGTCAGTTGTGGGCAACGCCATGACCGGGCGGCTGGCATAACGGGAGACATCGCAACGGCACCGAGGCCTTGTGTCCTGTTTGAACCCTGCGTAATGTAGGGGAGAATTTATAAAGAATTGGATGGTGTGGGTAGCCTTTTGCTTTCCTGAAAAATATGGCATTTCTTTCCTTCCTCCTTTCCCTCTTTGGCTTCACTGTTTATCTTCATTTGTTGATGGTTGGCTTGGTTTTCATTATTATTATTACTATTATTATTATTATTATACACAAAAAATGACACTGTACACAGCAAATGAGATAACTATGCTGGGTTTTGTATCACAAATCACTAGTCAAAGCGGGATTATTATTATAGTTATAGTTATAGTTATAGTTATAGTTATAGTTATAGTTATAGTTATAGTTATAGTTAGTTATAGTTATAGTTATAGTTATAGTTTAGTTATAGTTATAGTTATAGTTATAGTTATAGTTATTGTTATTGTTATTGTTATTGTTGTTACTGCTACTACTATTATTGTTGTTATTGTTATTGTTATTACTGCTACTGCTATTATTGTTGTTATTGTTATTGTTATTGTTATTGTTATTACTGCTACTGCTACTGTTTATTGTTGTTATTGTTATTATTATTGTTATTATTATTGTTGTTGTTATTGTTATTATTATTATTATTATTATTATTATTATTATTATTATTCCCTCCATGGGGTATTACCATCTTCTATTTTCAGCTTCTCTCTCTCTCTGTGTGTGTGTGTGTGTGTGTGTGTGTGTGATTCAATTGGTACAATCTGCAATTTCTGGTTTGGTGGGATTTTTTTTTTTTAAACAAAAAGTGCTTTTCTCTGCTCAGCCAAGATGTGGGCAGATGGGTCCTTCCAAATGGCCTCAAGGTGCACTAAAGCAACGTTGGAAGCAGCCGAGCATGAACGAAGGAGGTGGGATCTCCAAGGTTTGAGTAGAGACACTGGAGAGAGAGAGAGACCCCCGGAGACAAAGGTGGAAAGTCTACAAGGTGACTTAAAAGAGCGGAAGTCAAGGCAGGAAGGCAGTGGTGGGGGGAGGGGAGGAGGAGGAAGAAGAAACTAAGGAGGAAAATGAGAAGGAGAAAGAGAAGGAGGTGAAGGATAATGGGGAAGGGAAGAGGAGGAGGAGAAAGGAAAAGGGAAGGAGATGGAGAATGGGGAAGAAGAGGAGGAAACTAAGGAGGAAAATGAGAAGGAGAAAGAGATGAAGGAGAATGGGGAAAGGAGGAGGAGGAGAGAAGGAGAAAGAAGGAGAAAGGGAAGGAGATGAGGGAGAAGGGTGGAGGAGGAAACTAAGGAGGAAAATGAGAAGGAGAAAGAGATGAAGGAGAATGGGGAAAGGAGGAGGAGGAGAAAGAAGGAGAAAGGGAAGGAGATGAAGGAGAAGGGAGAAGGGAGGAGGAGGAAACTGAAATGAGAAGGAGAAAGAGAAGGAGATGAAGGAGAATGGGGAAAGGAGGAGGAAGGAGAAGGAGATGGAGAATGGGAAAGGGGAGGGGAGGAGGAGAAAGATGGAGGAGGAGGAAGAGGGGGAACAGGAGGAAGAGAAGAGGGAGGAGGAGGGGAAGAGGAGAAAGGAGCAATAGGAGGAGGAGAGGGAACAGGAGGGGAAGAGAGGAAGAGGAGGGGGAAGAGGAAGGGAAGGAAGAGGGGAGGAGGAGGAGAGGGAAGAGGAAGAGGAAGAGAGAAAGAGGAGGAGGAGCATAGTTGGCTGGGGAATTCTGGGAACTGAAGTCCACAAGTCTTAAACTGGCCAAGTTTGGACACACCTGGTCTAGAGGTGGTCTTCTACTTATGACCATCACTTAGTGACCGTTTGAAGTTATGACTGTCTGGAAAATGGGAGCTGCTTCTGAAATTGCATCACCCACATGATGGCACTTCAGGACTTGGCAACACAGCCACACTCACCACCAATTGCCGCCTGCGGTGGTCACATGACCACCTTTTTTGCCAACCACAAAACGAAAGTCACTTCCGATTTCCGGCAAAACCAGCGCGGTGGTGAACAATGGGTTCATTTAACGACCAGTGAGTTTGCTTGACGACTGCCGCAAGAAAAAGGTCTTTAAAATCTGGTGACATTCTGGTCATTAAATAGGCAGGCTCCATTCTGGTCAGTAAGTCAAGAGCAACCTGTACTTCTTCATTACTCATCAGAAATATGTAGCATTTCTTCTGAGCTCCACTAGGTGGCAGCACACATTGTTTCCTGTTCTGTGGCAGCCAAGATCCTTTTGACATTCATTTTTAGACTAGAGTAAAATACTTCAATTGAGTAAATAGAGTAAAATACTTCAATCAAAAACCCAAGGAATTTGGCTCCGGTGCTGTAGTTCTCAGTGTACATGCCAAGCACCTGTAAATCATAATAATGATACCAATAAGAGGAGAGAGTAGAGAAGATGTGAAGGATAATAATAGTAGTAGTAATAGTAATAATAGTAGTAGTAGTAATAGTAACAATAATAGTAATAATAGTAGTAATAGTAGTAGTAATAATAATAGTACTAGTAATAGTAGTACTAATAGTAATAGTAGTAGTAGTAATAATAATAGTACTAGTAATAGTAATAATAATAATAATAATACTAGTAATAATAATAATAGTACTAGTAATAATAGTAGTACTAATAGTAATAGTAGTAATTATGGTGGTAGTAGTAGTAATAACAGTACTAGTAGTAATACTAGTAATACTAGTAATGATAATAGTAGTAATAGTAGTAGTAATAATAATAGTAATTGTCGTAATAAGAGTAGTAGTAGTAATAATAGTAGTAATAATAATAATAATGATGTTATAGTAATAATAGTAATAGTAATAGTAATAATACAGGTAGTCCTTGACTTACAAGAGTTCATTTAGTGACCGTTTGAAGTCACACCACTGAAAAAAGTGATTTATGATCATTTTTCATACGACCGTTGCAACATCCCCATGGTCACATGACCAGAATTCAGAAGCTTAGCAACTGACTCATATTTATGACAGTTGCATAAATGTTGTGACCTTCTCACCAGCCAGGTCAATGAGGAAGCCCAGTTGAACCCAACACATTCTGGTTGCTAACCATGATGGTTGTTCAGTGAGTTTTCCCTCCTTTGATGACCTTTCTTGGCACCGTTGTTAAATGAATCCTGGCAGTTGTTCAGTTAGAAACATGGTTGTTAAGTGAATCTGGCTTCCCCATTGACTCTGCTTGTTGGATGGTCGCAAAATGGGATCACCAGGGACCCCGGGACACAGCAACCATCATAAATGTGAATCAGTGCTAAGGGTGTGAATTTTGGAGTCACGTGGTTGCTGCAATGGTCGTAAGTGTGAAACACAGTCATAAGTCTCTTTTTTGTGCTGTTGTAACTTGGAAAGGTCACTAAATGAATTATAATACCCAGACACTTGAAACCTATTCATTTTTACAGAATAGAATAGAATAGAATAGAATAGAATAGAATAGAATAGAATAGAATAGAATAGAATAGAATTCTTTACTGGCCAAGTATGATTGAACACACAAGGAATTTGTCTTTGGTGCAAATGCTCTCAGTGTACATAAAGAAAAAATAAAATGCATTTGTCAAGAGGGTACAATAAGCCATCAAATCACACTAGGAAACAGTCCATATAAATCTTCAGGATACAAGCAACAAAGTTACGGCCATACAGTCACAACTGGGAGGGGTGGGTGATAAGGAGCGATGGGAAGATTGATAGTGATAGTAGTGCAGACTTTGTAAATAGTTGGACAGTGTTGAGGGAATTATTTGTTTAGCAGAGTGATGGCATTCGGGGAAAAACTGTCCTTGTGTCCAGTTGTTCTAGTGTGCAGTGCTCTATAGCATCATTTTGAGGGTAGGAGTTGAAACAGTTTATGTCCAGGATGTGAGAGGTCTGTGAATGTTTTCACAGCCCTCTTTTGGACCCCTGCAGTATACAATTACCCTAAATTACTCTCTGAAGTATCTATCTTGATGGGTGGCATAATAAGTTCTTAAAAATGTATTCATATTTATAGCATTTTTGTACCATTTTTCTAAGGCCAGTGGATAACCCCAAAGAATGGTAAATGCGAATTCCCTGAACCTGAATGTTTAAAAAATGCTTTTGGGACACCCAGGGACACACTCTTTCTGAGCCTCGTTAAAAGTATTTGCCAGCATTTAGTACCAAACAGCAAAGTGGAATATTTGCTAAAGGAATAATCAAATGTTTAAAGATCTACATATCCAGAATTTATCAGATACGTTGGCACTAATCGGCAGGTGGTAAGGCAGCTTAACTCAAGACGGGCCTCTGCTGATCTGTTGGTTTTGCAATTCCCAGAGTGCTTAGTTTTAAAAAAAGAATTAATTCAATTTGCTTGCTACCAACCTCACAACATCATTTTATATGGCTGTCACCCAGCCAGTTTTCATGGCTAAGGTGGGACTAGAACTCACCGTCTCCTGGTGATTGGCCCAAAGTTTCCCAGCCAATTTTCATGCCTAAGACAGGACTAGAACTCACCATCTCCTGGTGATTGGCCCAAAGTTTCCCAGCCAGTTTTCATGCCTAAGACAGGACTAGAACTCACCGTCTCCTGGTGATTGGCCCAAAGTTTCCCAGCCAGTTTTCATGCCTAAGACAGGACTAGAACTCACCGTCTCCTGGTGATTGGCCCAAAGTTTCCCAGCCAGTTTTCATGCCTAAAGTGGGACTAGAACTCACCATCTCCTGGTGATTGGCCCAAGGTCACTATGCTGGCTTTCATGCCTGAGGCGGGACTAGAACTCATTGTCTCCTAGTGATTGGCTTATGCCCGTTCTCACACTTACGACTAACGCAGATTCCCCCACAGTCACGAGATTAAAATCCAGACTTTTGGTCAACTGCTTCATATTTATGACAGTTGCAGTGTTCCAGGGTCACATGATCCCCTTTTGTAGCCGTCTGACAAGTCAATGGGGAAGCTGGATTCACTTAATGACCATGTTTCTAACTTAACAGCTTAAGTCCCGCTCTGACTTGAGGCTAGCGTTATTTTGTCGTCTCTGCCCAGCCTACCTCACAGGGTTGTTGGGGTGGGTGGGAGAAGAGAATGTTCTGGAATGACCCCAATTTGTGACTGTGTGTCGTGCCCCTGTCGGACTCTTGACTCAGAGGGGGAGGCCGAACAGCCGACAGGGAGCGGGGGTGTGACTCTGTTCGCTGTGGAGGAAACTGGGGAAGGGCAAAGTCCAGCTGGGCAGAGCAGGGGAGAGGGAGAACAAGGGAGAGGGAATTCGGAGGAAGACCCAGGCCCACCCCCTCTTCATCCTAGGGCACGCAGGAAGGAATGGAGAAGGGAGCAACGTGGGTTGCGTGGCTTACCAGGGAGGAAAGGGCCCTGATTCCCTTCATTAGCTGCAGCTGGGAACACAGTGCTTAAAAAGGGAAGCTGCGCACAGCAAACTGTTGGGAACAAATCGTGAATTATCTGGTATCGTGGAGGCTTATCTGGGTTCCTGGCGTCTTCCCAACTGTGTGTGTTTTGCTGGCTTTTCAAGTCTGCAATTCCTTCTCCCGCCCTGTCAAGTTAATCACTGCAGCGTGGTTTGTGTGCATGTTTACTTACAGTTTGTATGTACTTTGTTTTCAAACTGAATTCCTTCCACCTGGGAGAGTTTTTTCTCCAGCTGAAGGTAACCTGGACATTGGGGGCAAAGTTGGGAGATAATAAAAGGGACTCTTCTTGCTTATTTGACTGTGTTGCCTTTGTGCCACGCCCCTTTGGGTCATCACACTGTAGTATTGCTTTTTATATTCTTTATCATTTCAGCTGATTGTTTTTAATAAGCCTAGATGTTTAATTCATAAATAAATACATTTAAAAATAAAAAATCTTACTTATTTTGCTTTCCATGGGCTGTCCATTTCATCTAGAAGTGAACACAAAGCAAAAATAAACACGGGTAACCCTCAACCACATCGGAGACCAAAATTTCTGTTGCTAAACGAGACATCCATTAAGGGAGGGTTTTTGTGGCCCCGTTTTGTGACCTTCCTTCCCACAGTTGTTAAGTGAATCACTGCAGCAACACCGTTGTTAAGCGAATCTGGCTTCCAACACTGAAACTTTCTAAGAAGAGATTGGACAAATATTTGTCTGAAATGGTAGATGCCTAAGCAGGAGGTTGGACTAGAAGACCTCCAAGGTCCCTTCCAACTCTCCTCCTCCTCCTCCTCCTCCTCCTCCTCCTCGTTTCTTCTTGTTGTTGTTTCTTCACATTGTTTCTTCTTGTTGTATCTTGTTGTTGTTTGTCCTCCTCCTCTTCCTCCTCCTCCTCTTTGTCCTCCTCCTCCTCTTCCTCCTTCTTCTTCTTCCTTCTTTTTCTTGTTTCTTCTTCTTCCTTCTTCTTCCTCCTCCTCTTCCTCTTCTTCTTGTTTCTTCTTCTTCCTCTTCCTCCTCTTCCTCCTCCTCTTCCTCCTCCTCCTCCTCCTCTTCCTCCTCCTCTTCCTCCTCCTCCTCCTCTTTCTTCTTCTTCTTCTTCTTCTTCTTCTTCTTCTTCTTCTTCTTCTTCTTCTTCTTCTTCTTCTTCTTCTTCTTCTTCTTCTTCTTCTTCTTCTTCTTCTTCTTCTTCTGTCATGCTGAAAAGATCTTCTCAACCCATTGAAGATTTCTTTCCCATCGCCTGGTGGTCAGGAGCCAGCCTTCCCAGAAAAGATCTGGGGAGGGTCTCTGGAGCTAAACCATGGTTAAGGAGACAGCTTTGGGAGGACACCTTCCCAAATCATGGGCTGGTTTGGTATGTAAACTCCAGGAAGCCACATGGCGTGGAGACGGCATTCATCATTCACTGTTTGGTTGTTATGGCAACAACTGCTCTAAAATTCCTCATGGGTAAACAAGTTCATTTCTGCAGAATAGGGGAGAGAACAGGCACTCTTGCATTGCAAATCCAGGTTTACTCATTGGATACCATAGGTCGGATATTCCTGGGAGCAGGGCTTTCCAACCTTGGCCACTTTAAGACATGCGGACTTCAACTCCCAGACTTCCTCACTCTGGGAGTTGAACTCTGGGAGTTGAAGTCCACAAGTCTTAAAGGAGCCAAGGTTGGAGACCCCTACCTGGGAGGGCTCAGCGTGGGTGAGCTTCAGATCTCGCTCCACACCTAAAGCCCCAGATCACTACTACTTATAACTTGATTTGCTTCCAGTTGTTTGCAGATCTTCTTTTTAAAAAATTAGTATCTTTTCCAGGATCTTCCCAGGTATAGATGATAGACTGAACCAATCAGTCTAACATCCATATCTGGGAAATTCCTGGAAAAGGTAATTAAAAAAAACAAACGGTCTGCGAACAACTGGAAGCAAATAAAGTTACAACTGGTCATAGCCAGCATGGGTTTTGTTAGGGTTTGAGGATTAACCCCTAGCAGAGTATTGCAGCAGTAGTCAAGCCAGGCAACCAAAGGAGAGCGGAAGGGCCCCAGAGTATACACACACTGAACACAAACACTG
Source organism: Notechis scutatus (assembly GCF_049901735.1). Taxonomy (NCBI): domain Eukaryota; kingdom Metazoa; phylum Chordata; class Lepidosauria; order Squamata; family Elapidae; genus Notechis; species Notechis scutatus. Next base: position 732,792 of record NC_142012.1, read on the forward strand.
TTTGTAGTTTAAATAGTTTTTAATCCAGTTAGAGTTTAAGCATTGTCATTCAGTCCATCAAGTCATTCACAGTATTTCCATCCAGTAAGACTCACTAGTATAGTCCAAGTTAAGAGTCCTTGCAATATCTTTATCAGCCGATAAAGATATCTTCTCCTCCTCCGGTTTCACTCTCCAGAGAAACAAACGCTGGATATTCAGTAAACAGTAGCAAACAAGAACAGTTCAGTCACAGGCACTCACAGTCAGTAATCTCAGTTAGTCGCAGTAGCACACAGTAAGTCGCAGCAGCACACAGTTACAGTAACAGACAGTAACAGCCAGTAAGTAAGTCACAGACAGTAGACAGTAAGCTTTCCAGCTTCTAATGCTTCCTTATATTGTAACTTCTAACCGCACCCTTAATCGGCTAATTGCCTGCTGCATTTTGCTTAAAGTGATAAGCACTTAAACCATGATATCTAAGTTTTATATATTTATTCACCCAAACCATATTTGGTATCAATGTTATACCTAACATACTCCCTTTTGGGTGAAATAAATATATAATACCTTTACAATCTTATCCCATATTTTTCACAACTCTCCTGGTGCTTACTGGCACCTTGGGCTTTAGTAAAATTATCAGCTAAATTGTCCTCCGACATACAGTACTCTAGCTGAATCATCTTACTTCTTACAGATTGTCTCACGTTTAGGTATCTTAGATCTGTATGCTTGCTCCTTGTTTTTACTCCAATATTTGTGGCCATTTGAATTGCTGCCTGATTATCTTCATGTATAATTATAGGATAATCTACAGTTATACCTATATCAATTAACATTTGTTTATACATTATTAACTCTGTACATAACAATGATAAACAGGAGAATTCTGCCTCCATAGTAGACAAACTTATATGCTGTTGTCTTATTGACTTCCAGCCTATTAATGTCTTACCCAGCATTATGGCTGTTCCTGAAGTCGACTTTCTAGTGTCTCTTTCTGATGCAAAGCTAGCATCTGCATAAGCACTCAGAATTAAATCACCCTTTGGTTCTAAATACAATGAATAATTCATTGTCTTTTTAAGATATCTTAATATCCTCTTAGCTGCAATCCAGTGTCTTTCACATGGTGCAGAATTGAATCTAGCCAATTGATTCACACAGTATGAAATATCTGGTCTAGACCAATTACTAATATAACTCAAACTACCAATTAAAGATTGATAAATCACCTTATCAAACTCAGGGCTTTGTACATCAGTGTTGCTAAACTCCTGACTCATTGGAGTCTTAGCTGGCTTACAAAGCTCCATCTTGTAATCTTTTAACAATTTGCTTATCTTATCTTCCTGAGATATCTTAAAACCTTTCCGTGTTTTCTTTATATTCAAACCGAGATACTTCTTTATCTCCCCTAATTGCTTGATCTTTATTCTCTTTCCTAATGATGCTATTATTTTATTTGCTTCATCATTAGTTTCAGTAATCAAAGCAATATCATCTGTGAATAGTAATAATAATGATACTTTCCCATTTGTCTCCTCTTAAACAGACATGGATCAAGCTAAACCAGCTTTAAATCCTATATTGTCTAGTTCCTTTACAATATACTGGTTCCATTCATAGCCTGATTGTTTAAGACCATAGAGGCTTTTCTTTAACAACCAACAATCATTATTATCCTTATTTTCACTTTTAATACCAACAGGTTTTTTCATATAAATAATATGTTTTAATGGGGCGTGCAAGTAAGCAGTTTCCACATCTAGATGGTTAACTATATAGTTTTTACTAGCTGCCCACACTAAAGCTGCTCTCAAGGTTTCTGCCTTAAGACTAGGTGCAAACACCTCATCGTAGTCATTAGCATTCTGCCTAAAACCTTGGGCTACTAACCTTGCCTTATGGATTAAATTACCATCTTTATCTATTTTTTACCTTAAATATCCATTTGCAGCCAATGGATTTCTTTCCTACAGGTAATTTGGCATTCTCATACACCTTCATATCACTTAATGAATTCAGTTCCTTATTCATTGCTGCATACCAACTTTCTTTTTCCTTAGTAGGATACTTTTTAATTTCTTCTACAGAATTAGGAACTTGATTAATCTAGCACACTGTGTTAGCCTGGTACCTATCAGGCGGTCTAGATACACGTGTAGTTCTTCTGGGAATTACAGGGCTTACAGGAGGACTTTGTTGAACTATTACCTGTTCATCTTCCTCATCCTGTTCAGCTATTGAATCTGTTTCTTCCTTTATGGGCACTATATCATCCTGTATTTGTCTCTTTACTTTATTTTTAAAGTTACAGGGATAACTAATGGGATTTCTATAGGATTCAATAATTACATCTTTATCGGCATCCTGTTCTAATTTCTCCCATCCTTCATGTTCTAGGAATTGGGCACTAGCACTACATAACACTTTAGATGTGCCTTTCTCCCAAAATCTATATGCCCTATGGTTTGCCTGATAACCAACGAAGAAAAATCTTTTAGCTCTATGTTGCCCTTTTTCCTGAGTTGTGCAGGAATATGCACCCATGCTGGTGCACCAAATGTGTGCAGGTAACTTAGATCAGGTTTCCTGCCATGCCATCTGGTAAATGGAATTTCACCTGTTGTTGTATTAACAACGTTGTTCAATATGTTATTAGCACACATTGTAGCCTCCCCCCACAAAGAATCAGGTAACCCAGAATCATTTAACATTGTTCTAACCATTGCCTGTAGTGTTTGGCCTCTTCTTTCAATAAAAGCGTTATGTTCTGGCCTGTATGGAGCAGACTTCTTATGCTCTATACCAGCTACCTTAAGTCCGTTCTGGAATTTGTTATTAATAAATTCCGTACCATTATCTGTCACCAGGGTTATCAGTTGCCGTTTAGACTTTCTTTCAGCAAACCTAAACCAATTGAAAAAATGTTGATATGTTTCAGTTTTGCTTTTCATTAAATAGCAAAACCCATATCTAGAATAATGGTCCATAATGCTCAGTATATATCTAGCACCTCCCATACTGGGTTTCTTTGGACCTATTATGTCTGCAAATACTACTTCTAAAGGTTCTTTTGTTTTGAAACCATTTAGCCTATTTGCAGGCAATACTTTGCTCTTATCTTCACAGCAAACATTACAACGCAAATATTTATCACAAGATTTTAACCTTATTCCTTCAGATAACTCAACTGTACGTTTTAGCATTTTAAAATTTACATGCCCCAAACGCCTATGCAATAAATGGATACATTCATCATGAGGCTTTATATTATTAAATACAGTTTGAGCCTCCCCTTTCTTACTATTATCTAAGACATATAATGTTCCATTTAAAGCTGCAGTTACCCTTTTGTTATCTTTTTCAATTATGCAATTATTATCCTTAAAAGTAATTACATAACCTAATTTATCTAATACCCTTACTGAAAGCAAATTAAACTTTAGTTGCGGTACATACAACATTTTTATATCCTGGTTTATGTACGGACAACGTGCAAAACCTTGACCTTTCGCTTTCAGATTCCAGCCATTTGCAAGAGATATATGTTGAGAACTTGTAGACATTTTTATAAATTTTGTCTTATCTCTTGTGATGCAGTGGGATGCTCCACTGTCAACCACCCATAAATTATTCTTCACATCAGAGTTGCTAAACGTGGCTAGTTCAAATGCTTTCTTTGGCTTTTTTACATTCTGGCTTTTTCTCTTTTTGCAGAATCTTGCCAAATGTCCTCTGCCTCCACAATTAAAACACTTTTTAATTGTGTATGCCGTCGAAGATAAATTCTCTTCTTCCAGGTGCTTTACTTTGCTTTGCTGGTTTCTTACAGGCTTTGAAGATAATTTCTCTTCTTTCTTATCTTCTCTCAGCTCGTCACGCTCACGCCTTCTTCTGGCTTCTTCTAGTAGCCTGCCTGTAATCTCGGTTAATGAGAGGCTTTCTTTTGGCAATACCTCTAACGAAGTCACATAGTCATCATAGCTTTGATCTAATGAAGATAATATTATGTAGACTTGTTGCAGTTCATTAAATATAAGCTCTTTTTCTTGCAAATCTTGAAAAATGCTCTTCATACAGTTTAAATGAACTAACATATCTCCATTCCTCTGAAGATGCGTTCGAAAAAGCTTCCGTGTAAGATTTATATGTGATCCTACACTGTCCCGAACATAAATCTTCCTGAGGTTCTCCCAGCAGTTTGCAGCATTTTCTTCTCCACGAATATGGACAAGCTGCTGATCACAGAGAGTCAGTCCTATGATGCATAAAGCCTGCTCATTCTTCAGTTTAAAGTCTTGTAACTTTTCTTTATCATCATCATTAGCAGGATCCCAGCTACTCACATCTGGTGGGTTTGCTATAATGTCCCACAAACCTTCTCTGCGTAGAAGTAAACTACATTTCATTGACCATGAAACATAGTTTGTTCCATCCAGCCTGGATATCATGGACAGTTGTGACAAATTTACTTGTGCCATTACTCTTCAGATATTTTGACTATTTTTAAACTAATTAAAACAGTTTGTTTTTACAGTAATGTGCAACTCACACCAACTCTCTCTGCTATATCCTGGTTAGTTAGACTATGCTGCTGGGCCCATAACCAATTGTTAGGGTTTGAGGATTAACCCCAGCAGAGTATTGCAGCAGTAGTCAAGCCAGGCAACCAAAGGAGAGCGGAAGGGCCCCAGAGTATACACACACTGAACACAAACACTGTTTGTAGTTTAAATAGTTTTTAATCCAGTTAGAGTTTAAGCATTGTCATTCAGTCCATCAAGTCATTCACAGTATTTCCATCCAGTAAGACTCACTAGTATAGTCCAAGTTAAGAGTCCTTGCAATATCTTTATCAGCCGATAAAGATATCTTCTCCTCCTCCGGTTTCACTCTCCAGAGAAACAAACGCTGGATATTCAGTAAACAGTAGCAAACAAGAACAGTTCAGTCACAGGCACTCACAGTCAGTAATCTCAGTTAGTCGCAGTAGCACACAGTAAGTCGCAGCAGCACACAGTTACAGTAACAGACAGTAACAGCCAGTAAGTAAGTCACAGACAGTAGACAGTAAGCTTTCCAGCTTCTAATGCTTCCTTATATTGTAACTTCTAACCGCACCCTTAATCGGCTAATTGCCTGCTGCATTTTGCTTAAAGTGATAAGCACTTAAACCATGATATCTAAGTTTTATATATTTATTCACCCAAACCATATTTGGTATCAATGTTATACCTAACAGGTTTGTTAAAAACAGATCATGCCAAACCAATCTTATTTCATTCTTTGATATAGTGGCTAAATTAGTAGACCAGTGAAATGCTGTGGACATAATATATTTAGATTTCAATAAGACATTTGACAAAGTAGACCACAACCTACTTCTTGGTAAGCTAGAAAAAGCTAGAATAGACCAGTGGTCACCAACCAGTGGGCTGGGGACCACTAGTGGTCCGAGAGAAAATTTTGGTGGTCTGCAGAGAAATGTCACCCCCAAAGCAATTAATCCAGGCTGCATGGGAACACAAGGCTGTGTCACCATCATGGTTCGCGGGAACACAAAGTTTGCATCACTTGCATTGAGAACAACACAAGGTAGTGAGGGGAGGGGGGAAAGGGCAGAGGGGGGGAACTTGCCCCATTCACCCCATGTGCCTCGCGTGGCCACTGGGCTGTTTCTTTCCGCTTCTTCTGCTTTTGGCTGCACGCAAGGAAAGCAGCCAAAGTCTTTCTTTCTTGCCCCCAAACTCTACCAGAAATGAGTCTTTGGGACCCCGAAAGGCCTCCTGCTCCAAGAGGCTGCGCCAGCAAAGACTCATTTCTGGCAGAGTTTGGGGCAGAGAAAGAAAAACTTCTGCGGCTTCTGCTGCTTTCCTTGCATGAAGCCAAAAGTCTCTCTATCTCTCTCTCCCCCCCCACCCGAGAACAGAGCTGGAGATGGTATCCTGCAATCCCCAATAAAGAACGATTGATAGGAAAATGGGGGGGGGGGATTTTCCTGCAGACTTTTTTTTTGGGGGGGGAGGATTTTCCCAGAGTCTCTGGTCCGCAGGATGTAAAATGATGAGTTTGGGGGTCCCTGAGGTCCAAAAGGTTGGTGACCCCTGGAATAGACAACATCACCCCCAGATGGATTTGTACCTGGCTGACAAACCGTACTCAACGAGTAGTCCTTAACGGGTCTAAGTCTACGTGGAGGGTAGTTAGCAGTGGGCAGGGGTGGGGTTCAAAATATTTTGCAACCAGTTCTCTGTCTGATTGCTGAGTGGGCGTGGCCATGGTGGATGTGGCCTAGTGCAGTGGCCCCCAACCTTTTTTGAACCAGGGACCGGTTTCACGATTATTTATTCTTCCACGGGCCGGTACCTGAGTAACGCGAGACTCCACCACCATCGGGACGGCTCTTCGTTCGAAGCCGCCCCCTCCTCTTCAACGAAACTAAGGCGCGAGCACCCAAACGCCGCTTTCCAACAGAAAACCCGGAAGCGCCGTCGAAACAAGATGGCGGTGCCCAAGCTTTACGGCCCAGTAAAAAATGATCCACGGACCGGTACCTGTCCGAGGACCGGTGGTTGGGGACCCCTGGCCTAGTGGCCCCCTCGGCCACCATGGTGGGGGCCGTTTTTGCCCTCCCTGGGCTCCAGAGGCTCTGTTGAGGCCAGAAATGGGCCTGTTTCTGGCCTTCCCGAGCCTCCTCACTTACCTGGGATCCAAAACGGGCCACGTGGAGACTCCTGGGAGTGGCAGGGCGGGGCAAGCAGGGCCAGCCAGTCGTTCCAACTACCAGTTTGATGAACCAGATGTAAAATTAACTTCCAGTTCACCCGAACCGGTGTGAACCGGTAGAAGCCCATCTCTGGTAGCGGGGCATACTACAATGTTCCGTCTTAGGCCCAGGATTCTTCAATATCTTCATAAATGACTTACACGAGGGAATAGAAGGGGAACTCGCCAGATTGGCAGATCGTACTAAACGGGCAGGAATAGCCCCAAACGTGGATAAAAGCAAAGCTCTACATTTAGGCAGGGGAAAAAAAACCAAAGGCCACAAGTACGGATTAGGCAACGCCTGGCTCAAAAACGGTCCCTGTGAGAGACACCTTGGAGTTCTACTTAAACATGAGCCAGCCGTGTGAGGCAGCGGCCAAAACAATGAATGCGATCCTTGGTGGTCTAAACAGAGGCATCGAATCCAGATCGGGTGAAGTAATCGTTCGTAAAGCCTTAGTAAGGCCATATCTGGAACACTGCATCCACTTTTGGTCACCAATACTACAAAAAAGATGTTGAGACGAGAGAAGAGCAACTTAAGACGATCGAAGCAGAGGTGGCATATTCAGCCGGTTTGGACCAGTTCTGGGGAATTGGTAGTGGAAATTGTGAGTAGTTCTGGAGAACCAGCTAATCCCACCCCTGACTGGCCCCACCAACCCCCATCTCTTCTCTGCCTCCCGTGAGTCCCAGCTGATCGGCTGGGTCTCCTTTGGTTGCTCTGCATAGGAGAATGGAGCTGAAAGCAGGTTAGTAGGGGGTGGGAGGGAAGGGGGATGTTGCAGTAACCTTCTCCTGCCACGCCCACCAAGCCACGCCCACAGAGCCAGCAGTAAAAAGTTTTTGAATCCCACCACTGGCTTAAAAGCCTGGAGATTAAAACATATGAAGAATGGCTGCAGGATTTGGGTTTGGCTAGTCTTGACAAAAAAAGGACTTTTAAGGGGGACCTGGTGATGCTGCAGCGGTCATAAGTGGGACAAATGGCCGCCCCTCCCTTCGTTCATTGCCGTTGTAACTTTAAACGACCACTAAGCAAACAGTTGTAAGTCGAGGGCCACCTGAAGTTTGTGACGGTGACTATTTGTCACCCTCGAAAGGAGGAAAAAGAGATTGCGAAGGAACAGCCCAGATAATTGAAGTCGGAACGATGGGGAAATCGTTTGTCTCAGTCCTCCCCGCTTGCTTCAAAGGGAGGGGATGCAACAGCCTGTTTTACTCACAGGAAACTGTCTCGTAAACTGAAAACAGTTTTGAACGCCGGGGAAGATGACACACAGGTAAACATCCCCTCGGTGTGATCTCACTGCTATTATGCTGGGTGCGTGGCCCTGAAATTTCTGACAATGAAGCTCTTGGTTAATCAGAAGAGAGCTGGATGGGGACCCTGGAGGTCATCTAGCCCAGTGGTTGCCAACCAGTGGGCTGGGGACCACTGGTGGTCCATGAGAAAATTTGGGTGGTCTGCAGAGAAATGTCCCCCCCCAAAAGCAATTAATCCAGGCTGCACAAGAACCAAAGGCTGCGCCACCCACATGGCCCGTGGGAACACAAGGCTTGTGTCGCTTGGATTGCGAACAACACGAGGTAAGGAGGGGAGGGGGGAAAGGGCGGATGGGGGGAACTTGCTCCACTCGCCCCCCGCGCCTGGCCTGGCCACCGGGCTGCTTCTTTCCGCTTCTTTCTTCTTCTGCTTTTGGCTGCACGCAAGGAAAGCAGCCAAAGTCTTTCTTTCTCTCCCCCAAACTCCGCCAGAAACGAGTCTTTGAGACCCCGAAAGGCCTCCTGCTCCAAGAGGCTGAGCTAGCAAAGACTCATTTCTGGTGGAGTTTGGGGGAGAGAAAGAAAGACTTCTGCTGCTTCTGCTGTTTTCCTTGCATGAAGCCAAAAGTCTCTCTCTCTCCCCGAGAATGGAGCTGGAGCCGGTATCCTGCGATCCCAAGTAATGAAGAATGATTGATTGGTAGGAAAACGGGGTGGGGGATTTTCCTGCAGACTTTCTTTGGGGATTTTCCCACGGTCTCTGGTCCGCAGGATTTAAAACGACGAGTTTGGGGATCCCTGAGGTCCAAAAGGTTGGCGACCTCTGATCTAGCCCAACCCCCTGCCCAAGCAGGAGACCAACACCATTTCAAGGCCCTTCAATTCTTCAAGCTCCACGGACGTTACGGGCTTCATGGACACTTGACCGTGGCAACTTGAAGACATGTGGCCTTCAACTCCCAGGATGCTCCTGCCAGCCCTTTCAATCACTATGTGCCCGCTGAGGAATTCTGGGAGTTGAAGTCCACAAGTCTTAAAGTTGCTAAGGGGTGTCCAACCTTGGCAGTTGCAGCCCCCAAGGGCCTTGACCCAGAGCCCCATACATCCACGTCCTGGGAGTATCCCACGTGGCTAATTGTTCCCTGTGGCATATCACCTGGGGCAATTTCCATTTCAAATTCAGAACAGAGCTATAGGTACCTTAGAGGTCTTCTAATCCAACCCCTGCACAGGCAGGAAACCCTATTCCATTTCAGACAGGTGGCTGTCCAGTCTCTTTTTAAAAACCTCCAGTGTTGGAGCACCCACAATTTCTAGTGGCAAGCGGTTCCACTGGCCAATTGTTTTTATGGTTAAGGAAATTCCTCCTTAGTCCCAGGTTGCTTCTCTCCTTGGTTAGTTTCCATCCATTATGTCTTATCCTGCCTTCAGATGCTCTGGATAATAATTTGACCCCCCTTCCTCTTTGTGGCAGCTCCTCAAATACTGGAATACCGCTATCATTAGATATTAGAAGGACGACATTGGGTTTACAATATGGATTAGCAGAGTTGGAAGGGACCTTGTAAGTCATCTAGTCCAACCCCCCGCCCAAGCAGGAGACCCTACACCATTTCTGACAGATGGCAGTCCAATCTCTTCTTGAAAGTCTCAAGGGATGAAGCTCCCACAACTTCCGAAGGCAACTTCTGTTCCATGGGTTGATTGTTAGTGAGAAAGTTTCTCCTTATTTCCAGGTTGAATCTCTCCTTGTTCAGTTTCCATGCTTTATTCCTTGTCTGGCCTTCGGGTGCCTTGGAAAATAGCTTGACCCCCTTCCTCCTCCCTGTGGCAGCCCCTCAAATATTGGAAGATGCTCTCCTGTCTCCCCTGGTCCTTCTCTTCCCTAGACTTAGCCAGGCCCAGTTCCTGCAATCGTTCTTCATATGTTTTAATCTCCAGTCCCCTCATCATCCTGGTTTCTCTTCTCTGCACTTTTTCTAGCGTCTCAACATCTTTTTTTCATGTCTTCTTTGTGGCAAGCCCTGAGATATTGAAAAACTGCCATCATGTCACTCCATCCTTTTTTCCCTTAAACTAGACATGTCTTCTGTCCATCCATGGCTTGCTCAGATCTCTCTCTCTCTCTCTTCTTTCTTTCTTTCTTTCTTTCTTTCTTTCTTTCTTTCTTTCTTTCTTTCTTTCTTTCTTTCTTTCTTTCTTTCTTTCTTTCTTTCTTTCTTTCTTTCTTTCTTTCTTTCTTTCTTTCTTTCTTTTTCTTTCTCTCTCTCTCTCTTTCTTTCCTTCATTTCTTTTGCTTTGGAGAATAGCTTGACCCCTTCCTCCTCTCAGCCCCTCAAATATTGGAAGATGTTCTCCTGTCTCCCCTAGTCCTTCTCTTCTCTAGACTAGCCAGGCCCAGTTCCTGCAACCGTTTATCGTATGGTTTAGCTTCCAATCATCCCCTCATCATCCTGGTTTGATCTTCTCTGCAATCTTTCCAGAGTCTCAACATCTTTTTTTAGATCGTGGTTGTTAGGTATAACATTGATACCAAATATGGTTTGGGTGAATAAATATATAAAACTTAGATATCATGGTTTAAGTGCTTATCACTTTAAGCACAATGCAGCAGGCAATTAGCCGATTAAGGGTGCGGTTAGAAGTTACAATATAAGGAAGCATTAGAAGCTGGAAAGTTTACTGTCTGTGAGTTACTGTCTGTTACCGTCTGTAACTGTGTGCTACTGTAACTGTGTGCTGCTGCGACTAACTGTGATTACTGACTGTAAGTGCCTGTGACTGAACTGTTATTGTATGCTACTGTTTGCTGAATATCCAGCGTTTGTTTCTCTGGAGAGTGAAACCGGAGGAGGAGAAGATATCTTTATCGGCTGATAAAGATATTGCAAGGACTCTTAACTTGGACTATACTAGTGAGTCTTACTGGATGGAAATACTGTGAATGACTTAATGGACTGAATGACAATGCTTAAACTCTAACTGGATTAAAAACTATTTAAACTACAAACAGTGTTTGTGTTCAGTGTGTGTATACTCTGGGGCCCTTCCGCTCTCCTTTGGTTGCCTGGCTTGACTACTGCTGCAATACTCTGCTAGGGGTTAATTCCCAAAAACCTAACATTGGTTATGGGCCCAGCAGCATAGTCTAACTAACCAGGATATAGCAGAGAGAGTTGGTGTGAGTTGCACATTACTGTATAAACAAACTGTTTTAATTAGTTTAAAATAGTCAAAATATCTGAAGAGCAATGGCACAAGTAAATTTGTCGCAATTGTCCATGATATCCAGGCTGGATGGAACAAACTATGTTTCATGGTCAATGAAATGTAGTTTACTTCTACGCAGAGAAGGTTTGTGGGACATTATAGCAAACCCACCAGATGTGAGTAGCTGGGATCCTGCTAATGATGATGATAACGAAAAGTTACAAGACTTTAAACTGAAGAATGAGCAGGCTTTATGCATCATAGGACTGACTCTCTGTGATCAGCAGCTTGTCCATATTCGTGGAGAAGAAAATGCTGCAAACTGCTGGGAGAACCTCAGGAAGATTTATGTTCGGGACAGTGTAGGAGCACATATAAATCTTACACGGAAGCTTTTTCGAACGCATCTTCAGAGGAATGGAGATATGTTAGTTCATTTAAACTGTATGAAGAGCATTTTTCAAGATTTGCAAGAAAAAGAGCTTATATTTAATGAACTGCAACAAGTCTACATAATATTATCTTCATTAGATCAAAGCTATGATGACTATGTGACTTCGTTAGAGGTATTGCCAAAAGAAAGCCTCTCATTAACTGAGATTACAGGCAGGCTACTAGAAGAAGCCAGAAGAAGGCGTGAGCGTGACGAGCTGAGAGAAGATAAGAAAGAAGAGAAATTATCTTCAAAGCTTGAAAGAAACCAGCAAAGCAAAGTAAAGCACCTGGAAGAAGAGAATTTATCTTCAACGGCATACACAATTAAAAAGTGTTTTAATTGTGGAGGCAGAGGACATTTGGCAAGGTTCTGCAAAAGAGAAAAAGCCAGAATGTAAAAAGCCAAAGAAAGCATTTGAACTAGCCACGTTAAGCAACTCTGATGTGAAGAATAATTTATGGGTGGTTGACAGTGGAGCATCCCACTGCATCACAAGAGATAAGACAAAATTTATAAAAATGTCTACAAGCTCTCAACATATATCACTTGCTAACGGCTGGAACCTGAAAGCGAAAGGTCAAGGTTTTGCACGTTGTCCGTACATAAACCAGGATATAAAAATGTTGTATGTACCGCAACTAAAGTTTAATTTGCTTTCAGTAAGGGTATTAGATAAATTAGGTTATGTAATTACTTTTAAAGATAATAATTGCATAATTGAAAAAGATAACAAAAGGGTAACTGCAGCTTTAAATGGAACATTATATGTATTAGATAATAGTAAGAAAGGGGAGGCTCAAACTGTATTTAATAATATAAAGCCTCATGATGAATGTATCCATTTATTGCATAGGCGTTTGGGGCATGTAAATTTTAAAATGCTAAAACGTACAGTTGAGTTATCTGAAGGAATAAGGTTAAAACCTTGTGATAAATATTTGCGTTGTAATGTTTGCTGTGAAGATAAGAGCAAGGTATTGCCTGCAAATAGGCTAAATGGTTTCAAAACAAAAGAACCTTTAGAAGTAGTATTTGCAGACATAATAGGTCCAAAGAAACCCAGTATGGGGGTGCTAGATATATACTGAGCATTATGGACCATTATTCGAGATATGGGTTTTGCTATTTAATGAAAAGCAAAACTGAAACATATCAACATTTTTTCAATTGGCTTAGGTTTGCTGAAAGAAAGTCTAAACGACAACTGATAACCCTGGTGACAGATAATGGTACGAATTTATTAATAACAAATTCCAGAACAGACTTAAGATAGCTGGAATAGAGCATAAGAAGTCTGCTCCATACAGGCCAGAACATAATGTTTTTATTGAAAGAAGAGGCCAAACACTACAGGCAATGGTTAGAACAATGTTAAATGATTCTGGGTTACCTGATTCTTTGTGGGGGAGGCTACAATGTGTGCTAATAACATATTGAACAACGTTGTTAATACAACAACAGGTGAAATTCCATTTACCAGGTGGCATGGCAGGAAACCTGATCTAAGTTACCTGCACACATTTGGTGCACCAGCATGGGTGCATATTCCTGCACAACTCAGAAAAAAAGGGCAACATAGAGCTAAAAGATTTTTCTTCGTTGGTTATCAGGCAAACCATAGGGCATATAGATTTTGGGAGAAAGGCACATCTAAAGTGTTATGTAGTGCTAGTGCCCAATTTCTAGAACATGAAGGATGGGAGAAATTAGAAAAGGATGCCAATAAAGATGTAATTATTGAATCCTATAGAAATCCCATTAGTTATCCCTGTAACTTTAAAAATAAAGTAAAGAGACAAATACAGGATGAAATAGTGCCCATAAAGGAAGAAACAGATTCAATAGCTGAACAGGATGAGGAAGATGAACAGGTAGTAGTTCAACAAAGTCCTCCTGTAAGCCCTGTAATTCCCAGAAGAACTACACGTATATCTAGACCGCCTGATAGGTACCAGGCTAACACAGTGTGCCAGATTAATCAAGTTCCTAATTCTGTTGAAGAAATTAAAAAGTATCCTAATAAGGAAAAAGAAAAATGGTATGCAGCAATGAATAAGGAACTGAATTCATTAAGTGATATGAAGGTGTATGAAAATGCCAAATTACCTGTAGGAAAGAAATCCATTGGCTGCAAATGGATATTTAAGGTAAAAATAGATAAAGATGGTAAATTAATCCATAAGGCAAGGTTAGTAGCCCAAGGTTTTAGGCAGAATGCTAATGACTATGATGAGGTGTTTGCACCTAGTCTTAAGGCAGCAACCTTGAGGGCAGCTTTAGTGTGGGCAGCTAGTAAAAACTATATAGTTAACCATTTAGATGTGGAAACTGCTTACTTGCACGCCCCATTAAAACATACTATTTATATGAATAAACCTGTTGGTATTAAAAGTGAAAGTAAGGATAATAATGATTGTTGGTTGTTAAAGAAAAGTCTCTATGGTCTAAAACAATCAGGCTATGAATGGAACCAGTATATTGTAAAGGAACTAGACAATATAGGATTTAAAGCTGGTTTAGCCGATCCATGTCTGTTTAAGAGGGAGACAAATGGGAAAGTATCATTATTATTACTATTTACAGATGACATTGCTTTGATAACTGAAACTAATGACGAAGCAAATAAAATAATAGCATCATTAGGAAAGAGAATAAAGATCAAGCAATTAGGGGAGATAAAGAATATCTCGGTTTGAATATAAAGAAAACACGGAAAGGTTTTAAGATATCTCAGGAAGATAAGATAAGCAAATTGCTAAAAGATTACAAGATGGAACTTTGTAAGCCAGCTAAGACTCCAATGAGTCAGGAGTTTAGCAACACTGATGTACAAAGCCCTGAGTTTGATAAGGTGATTTATCAATCTTTAATTGGTAGTTTGAGTTATATTAGTAATTGGTCTAGACCAGATATATCGTACTGTGTGAATCAGTTGGCTAGATTCAATTCTGCACCATGTGAAAGACACTGGAATGCAGCTAAGAGGATATTAAGATATCTTAAAAAGACAATGAATTATTCATTGTATTTAGAACCAAAGGGTGATTTAATTCTAAGTGCATATGCAGATGCTAGCTTTGCATCAGAAAGAGACACTAGAAAGTCGACTTCAGGAACAGCCATAATGCTGGGTAATACATTAATAGGCTGGAAGTCAATTAGACAACAGCATATAAGTTTGTCTACTATGGAGGCAGAATTCTCCTGTTTATCATTGTTATGTACAGAGTTAATAATGTATAAACAAATGTTAATTGATATAGGTATAACTGTAGATTATCCTATAATTATACATGAAGATAATCAGGCAGCAATTCAAATGGCCACAAATATTGGAGTAAAAACAAGGAGCAAGCATACAGATCTAAGATACCTAAACGTGAGACAATCTGTAAGAAGTAAGATGATTCAGCTAGAGTACTGTATGTCGGAGGACAATTTAGCTGATAATTTTACTAAAGCCCAAGGTGCCAGTAAGCACCAGGAGAGTTGTGAAAAATATGGGATAAGATTGTAAAGGTATTATATATTTATTTCACCCAAAAGGGAGTATGTTAGGTATAACATTGATACCAAATATGGTTTGGGTGAATAAATATATAAAACTTAGATATCATGGTTTAAGTGCTTATCACTTTAAGCACAATGCAGCAGGCAATTAGCCGATTAAGGGTGCGGTTAGAAGTTACAATATAAGGAAGCATTAGAAGCTGGAAAGTTTACTGTCTGTGAGTTACTGTCTGTTACTGTCTGTAACTGTGTGCTACTGTAACTGTGTGCTGCTGCGACTAACTGTGATTACTGACTGTAAGTGCCTGTGACTGAACTGTTATTGTTTGCTACTGTTTGCTGAATATCCAGCGTTTGTTTCTCTGGAGAGTGAAACCGAGGAGGAGAAGATATCTTTATCGGCTGATAAAGATATTGCAAGACTCTTAACTTGGACTATACTAGTGAGTCTTACTGGATGGAAATACTGTGAATGACTTAATGGACTGAATGACAATGCTTAAACTCTAACTGGATTAAAAACTATTTAAACTACAAACAGTGTTTGTGTTCAGTGTGTGTATACTCTGGGGCCCTTCCGCTCTCCTTTGGTTGCCTGGCTTGACTACTGCTGCAATACTCTGCTAGGGGTTAATTCCCAAAACCCTAACAGTGGTGACCAAAACTGGACGCAGTACTCTAGGTATTTACCAATACTCAAGCATCTGAGAAGACAAAACCGTGTCGGGCATGGTGGGGAATTCTAGGAGCTGAAGTCCACAAATCTTCAAATTGCCAAGGTTGGACATCCTTGACCTCCGCTGTGCTTCTCAAACTTGTCAACTTTCAGATGTGTCGACCTTAATTCCCCAAATTCTCTAGCTCGTGTGTAGGGATGGAAACTCTTAGAATGCCCCCTCGCCAATATGGGGAATTGGCTGGGGAATTCTGGGAATTGAAGTCCTACCTAGTCATAAAGTAGCCAAAAGGTATCCAGTCCCAGAAGCTTTTAAGACTAGTGAACTTCAACATTAAGACTTGTGGACGTGCTGACTGAGGAATTCTGGGAGTTGAAGTCTACAAGTCTTCACAAGTGGCCAAGGTGGGGAATCCGTGGTGGGATTCAAATTTTTTTAGTACTGGTTCTGTGGACGTGGCTAGGTGGGCGTGGCCATGTGGCTGGGTGGGTGTGGCCTTTATTATTTTTTTGCAGCAAACCCTGCCCCGTTTTTTGGGCCTTCTGGGCCTCAGAGAAGCCTCCTCTGGGGGGCGTTTTTGCTCCCAGAAGCCTTCCCTGGGGCCCAGTGAAAGCAAAAAAATGGGGTGCGGAGCGGAGTACGAGGGGAAGTAGCTGCACCCCTCCCTCCATTTTTTGCCTTCCTGGATCTCAGGGAAATCTCCTGGGTGAAGCAGTAAGACAGTGAGGGGAATCCCAGCACAGCTGATCATCGGAACAGCTGATTGTCGGGAGGGGCTTGTGCACCCAGAAGGCAATGCGTCCCCCCACACCCCCTACACATGCACATGCAATCCCCCTGCCACTGCCCCCCGCCTCTCCCTTACCTGCACTGCACCTCACAGCTGATTTTGAGGCCTTTTTCGGCCTCCCAGACTTGAAAAAAAAGTCCTCTGCAAGGCTTGTCAGGACGAATAATAGGCCCGTTTCGTCACTTCTGGTATTACAGGAAGTGACGAAACGGGCCTATTATTCGCCCTGCAAAGCCTGCATAGGCTTTTTTCCAAGCCTCTGGGAGGCCGAAAAAGGCCTCAAACCGGCCCAAAATTCAGCTGTGAGGCACACGCATGCTCAGTGAGGTAAGGTTTGCCTGCAGCTCGCGTGTTGGCACAAATGACTCTGCATGCCACCTGTGGCCCGCGTGCCGTAGGTTCGCCATCACAGCCTTAAGGAGTGACCGGGCAGGGAAGAATGCAGACAGCGAGGTCAGGCATGCACACAATGTTGCGCATGCACGAGAAGGACTGACTGGGTGAGGAGGGGTGACTGGGTCAGGGGCATGGCCAGCCGGAGGTTACTCCTGGCTCGGCGACCCACGCCAAATCCTTGCCACCGGTTCGCTTAAACCGCTGCAAACCGGCTGAATAACCATCACGGATGGGGAAAACACCCCCTCTTGTTCTAAATAATACTTGGAATATCATCCTCTGTCAGTAATGATAGGTAGTTGCGGCCCTCGTGAAATTCTTTTCACCCCCCCCCTCCCCCAACTGTGCCAAGAACCAGCGTGAAGCTGTGGTTAAGCTATCGATCCAGAGATGTCAGCTCGCAGGGTGGTGCTGGATCGTCACAAGGTTGTGTTCACAAAGGCTCCAGGGAGATTGTTGTGCAGGAAAAACGCCCTTGGGAGGAGGAATGGAAATAACCGAAGGGGAGGACGAAAATCAATCTGCCCCCTGGGAAAAATGGCAGAGGTACTCTTCCAGGATAAATGGGGATTGCAACTTGTGTGCCAAGCCACGAAAGAAATTGCATTGTGGTGCACAGTGGATAAAACCCCGTAGATTAACACAGTGTTATAATGCTTTGGTAAGACCACGCTTGGAATATTATGTCCGGTTTTGGACGCCAGGATGTACAAAAGATGTTGAGACTCTAGAAAGAGTGCAGAGAAGAGCAACAAATGGATGGAAACTAATCAAGCAGAGAAGCAACTAGAACTAAGGAGAAATTTCCTAACAGTGAGGACAATTAACCAGTGGAACAGTTTGGCACTAGAAATATTTTTTAAATTGCTTTTTTTTTTAATTTTCTTTTACAAAATGACCATCTTTCAATTCAACGGTATATTAACTGGGTATATATATATATATCTTGTATACATCTTCGTATTTAATATATGCTTGCACCTAGAAGTTGTGGGTGTTCCATCCCTGGATGTTTTTAAGAAGAGATTGGAGAACCGTTTGTCTGGAATGGTATGGGGTCTCCTGCTTGATCGGGGGGGTTGGACTAGAAGACCTCCAAGGTCCCTTTCAACTCTATGATTCTCTTCTTCTGCTGCTAACCTCTTCTCTAAAGCACCCGAAGGCAGGACAAGAAGCCATGGGTGGAAACTAAGGAGAGAAGCTACCCGGGAATGAAGGAGAAATTTCCTGCCAGGGAGAACAATTACCCAGTGGAACAGCCTGCCACCAGAAGTTCTGGGTGCCCCAACACTGAGGGTTTGTAAGGAGAGATTGTGCAGCCACTTGTGTGGAATGGTCTAGGGCAGGGGTAGGGAAACTTGGCTCTTTTATCACTTATGGACTTCAACTCCCAGAATTCCTGAGTGAGCCATAAAAGGTTCCCCATCCCTGGCCGACTGGTTTTTCAGTTGTGAGGGAAATCTATTTTTGACTTGAATGGGACTGTATAATATACAAATGTAGGACATATATAATAATGACATATATAATAATATACATTTGTTGTCATCAGATACCTGGCTCATACTACCATATGTGGTGGACTTGTGAGGATGCTAGAAAATATTGGACTAAAATCCGCATGTGGTTGGAAAAAATGACAAAGAAACACATAGATTTGAAACCGGAGTTTTTTTTATTGGGAATTTTAGCAGATACATACAGTAAAGACTTGAAATATCTGATTGTAAATGTATTAACAGCGGCTAGGATTGTATTTGCTAAAAATTGGAAAAATGAGAAAATACCATTGCAGGAAGAAATTATTAAGAAAATATTGGAATGTGCTGAGATGAGTAGATTGACATTTGAAATTAGAGAGCAAGAGGATAAACAATTCTATAAAATTTGGGACCTTTTCTATCAATGGTTGGATGATAAAATATAATAATAGAATATCTAGAATGTTAGATAACAAGGAATATCTTTGCTTTTTCTTTTTCTTTTGTTATTTGATATCATATCTATAAAGTGTTTTCAGGATACATTTGGTATGATTATATGATTTGTTATAGAATAAACTATTTAAATTATAGTTATCTCATAAAGTATGAATGAATAAAATTATAGTCAAATGATTTTCTAATAGCGATACTAGGAGATATAAGTTTGGATTGATAATATGAGTTATTATGTAATGTAACTGTAATTGAGACTACGAAATGAATGCACAAAACTGATGTACCAACCGACACACTGTTTGTATATATATATGGAAGAGAGCTGATGTTTTTATGTTTTGTTTGTCTTGTTTGTTTTTAAAAAATCAATAAAATTGTTTTCAAAATAATAATAATAATAATATACATTTGTATATTAAACAGTCCCATTCAAGGAATAGATAACAGATCATCAGAGTTGGAAGGGACCTTGTAGGTCATCTAGTCCAACCCCCCACCCAAGCGGGAGACCCTACACCATTTCTGACCAATGGCAGTCCAATCTCTTCTTGAAAGTCTCAAGCGATGGCTCTCCCACAACTTCCAAGGGCAACTTCTGTTCCACAGGTTGATTGTTCTCACTGTCAGAAAGTTTCTCCTTATTTCCAGATTAAATCTCTCCTTGTTCAGTTTCCATCGATTATTCCTTCTCTTGATTTCCTTGATTTCCCTCACAACTGAAAAACCAGTAGGCCAGGGATGGGGAACCTTTTATGGCTCACTCAGGAATTCTGGGAGTTGAAGTCCATAAGTGATAAAAGAGCCAAGTTTCTCTACCCCTGGGATAGGGCAGTGATGGCTAATCTTTTCAGCACCAAGTGCCCAAAGCATGCCTGTGTATGCACATCCTCAAAATGCAATGCATGACTCTCCCATGCATGCACGTGCCATCCTATGCATGCCCCTCACTCCCTAATGCCCACCCCTCACCCAGATAGGCACAGCAGAGACCTGAAGGCCAGCTGGCCGGCAGGAGGTAGGCACATATGCGCTCAGCCGAGCTGAGCTGGGCCAATGGCTCGTAGGCCCACTGAGAGGGCTCTGCATGCCACCTCTGGCACGCATGCCATAGGTTCGCCATCACGGGCATAGGGTCTCTTGCTTGAGCAGGGGGGGTTGGACTAGAAGACCTCCCAGGTCCCTTCCAGCTGTATTCTGAATTTGATTCACCCCATGGAACAATCATCCAGGGACGTGGGTATGTCTGGGCACTGCACCAAGGTCCACAGCGGCTGCAGGGGCTGCCATGCTGCCAGGACGACGGAGGGGTGCCAGCGGGATCAGCTCACAAGGTGGCAGCCAACCAAGCCCTCGAGTAAGTGAGTCCAGCAAGCGTCCATGAAACCAGTCATGTCCCTGAAGAATCGAAGGGGCTCAACCCTTCCTGTAAAACAAGGGTCTCCAACCTTGGCCGCTTTAAGGTTTGTGGACTTCAACTCCCAGAATTCCTCAGCCAGCTGGCTGAGGAATTCTGGGAGTTGAAGTCCCCCAGCCTTAAAGTGCCCGTGGTTGGCTGAGGAGCGTGGGAGTTGAAGTCCCCCAGCCTTAAGGTGGCCGAGGTTGGCTGAGGAATTCTGGGAGTTGAAGTCCACCAGCCTTAAAGCGACCAAGGTTGGCTGAGGAGCGTGGGAGTTGAAGTCCCCCAGCCTTAAGGTGGCCGAGGTTGGCTGAGGAATTCTGGGAGTTGAAGTCCACCAGCCTTAAAGCGGCCAAGGTTAGCTGAGGAATTCTGGGAGTTGAAGTCCACCAGTCTTAAAGCGGCCAAGGTTGGCTGAGGATTCTGGGAGTTGAAGTCCACCAGCCTTAAAGCGGCCAAGGTTGGCTGAGGAATTCTGGGAGTTGAAGGCCCCCAGTCTTAAAGCGGCCAAGGTTGGCTGAGGAATTCTGGGAGTTGAAGTCCCCCAGCCTTAAAGCGGCCAAGGTTAGCTGAGGAATTCTGGGAGTTGAAGTCCCCCAGCCTTAAAGCGGCCGAGGTTGGCTGAGGAATTCTGGGAGTTGAAGTCCCCCAGCCTTAAAGCGGCCGAGGCTGGCTGAGGAATTCTGGGAGTTGAAGTCCCCAGCCTTAAAGCGGCCGAGGTTGGCTGAGGAATTCTGGGAGTTGAAGTCCACCAGCCTTAAAGCGGCCAAGGTTGGCTGAGGAATTCTGGGAGTTGAAGTCCACCAGTCTTAAAGCGGCCAAGGTTGGCTGAGAAATTCTGGGAGTTGAAGTCCCCCAGCCTTAAAGCGCCTGAGGTTGCAGACCCCTGCTCTAAAAGTCCTGGTGTGGCTGAGCTTCAGTGGGGAGGCAGGTCTTTACTCACCCAGGAGGGCAAGGAAGACTCACTTCTCTGGTGGGACTCCGAACAGACAGGAGAGGGGCAGTAGCCAGGATGTCCTCTTCCTGGATCCCCTCCTGAGCTTTTGAGGCAGTGAGTGGTCAGAACTCTCCCTGCAGCCCAGAGGTGGCATTCAGCAGGTTCTGTCCAGTTCTGAAGAACTGGGAGTGGAAATTTTGAGTAGTTGGGAGAACCAGCCAATCCCACTTCTGACTGGCCCCACCAATCCCACCTCTTCTCTCCTCCCATCGAGTCCCAGCTGATCGGCTGGGTCTCCTTTGGTTGCCCTGCACAGGAGAACAGAGCTGGAAAGCAGGTTAGTGGGGTGGGGAGGGAAGGGGGATTTTGCAGTATATCCTTCCCCTGCCACGCCCACCAAGCCACACCCACCAAGCCTATAGAACTGGTAGTAAATTTGTTTTGAATCCCACCACTGTCTTAGATCAGGGGTCACCAACCTTTTGGACCTCAGGGACCACCAAACTCATCATTTTAAATCCCGCAGACCAGCAATCCGGAGAAAATCCTCCCAAAAAAGTCTGCAGGAAAATCCTCCCCACCCCGTTTTTCTACCAATCGATCGTTCTTTTTTATTTGGGATTGCAGGATACTGTCTCCAGCTTCGTTCTCAGTGGGAGAGAAAAAAGGGAGAGACCTTTGGCTTCATGCAAGGAAAGCAGCAGAAGCAGCAGAAGTCTTTCTTTCTCTCCCTCAAACTCCGTCAGAAATGAGACTTGTCACTCCAGTGCAGCCTCTTGGAGCAGGAGGCCTTGCAGGGTCGCAAAGACTCATTCCTGGCCCCCTGGTTGGTGACCGTTGTCTAGTTTTGGAGCCTCTTTCTCCTCCCATTATGCACCTGTGGGCTATCGCCTCCCTTATCTAACCATTCCTTGAGCAGAATGACTGTGGAGATTTTCAGTCGTCCAGGTCATGGTGGTCCCAAAGGTGCTTTTTTTTTTAAAAAAAAAAGGCAATTGGACCTTGTTTTCCCTAAGAAGCATTTCTTTGTCCTTCCCTCGGGGTCTTTCTCACATACAGGTAGTCCTCAACTTACAAACATTCCTTTAGTGACCATTTGAAATTAAAATGGCACGAAAAAAGTGATTTATGCATCTATTCTTTGCCTCCCATTGAGTCCCAGCTGATTGGCTTCCTTCCTTCCTTCCTTCCTTCCTTCCTTCCTTCCTTCCTTCCTTCCTTCCTTCCTTCCTTCCTTCCTTCCTTCCTTCCTTCCTTCCTTCCTTCCTTTCCTTCCTTCCTTCCTTCCTTCCATGGTGGTGCAATGGTTAGGATGCAGCATTGCAGGCTAACTGTGCCCAGAGTCTAGAGTTCAATCCTGACCAGCTCAAGGTTGACTCAGCCTCCCATCCTTCTGAGGTGGGTCAGTTGTGGACCCAGATTGTTGGGGGGCAAGAGGCTGACTGTGTAAACCGCTTAGAGAGGGCTGTAAAAGCACTGTGAAGTGGTATATAAGTCTAAGTGCTGTTCCTTCCTTCTTTCCTTCCTTCCTTCCTTCCTTCTTTCTTTCTTTCCTTCCTTCCTTCCTTCCTTCCTTCCTTCCTTCCTTCCTTCCTTCCTTCCTTCCTTCCTTCCTTCCTTCCTTCCTTCCTTCCTTCCTTCCTTCCTTCCTTCCTCTCCTCCAAAAGTGGTATTCAGCAGATTCAGACTGGTTCTGGCCCCGCCAACCCCATCTCTTCTCCTCCTCCCATTGAGTCCCAGCTAATCATCTGAGTCTCTTTTGGTTGCCCTGCACAGGAGAACGGAGCTGGAAAGCAGGTTAGTGGAGTGGGGAGGGAAACGGTGCTTTTGCAGTATCCTTCCCCTGCCACGCCCACCAAGCCATGCCACGCCCACCAAGCCATGCCACGCCCACAGAACCGGTACTACATTTTTTTTGAGTCCCACCACTGCCCCAACCGATCCCTCCCCTCCACTCGGGCACAAAGCATGGCGCCCTGACATTTGACCCTCCCCCTCCCCAAACAGCTCTAGGGGTGGCTGCACTTCCGCTGGGAGTTGTAAGTGAAACCAAATTTGTTTATTGAAAAAATAACCATGGTTTTTTTTTTTTCTCTTCTCAAGAAATTCCATTGGTTTGGTTTGGTTTAGTTTTACAAGAAAGAGATTTGCATATTTTAAAAAAAATTGAAATCCCCATCCCTTTCCCCATCACAATTTTTATAGCAAAAATGTTCATGAAAGCCAAGGTTGGAATTTTTTTTTTGTTTGTTTGTTTGTTTTTCAATTCCAGAGCAACAATTGGGATCATTCCACAAGAAGCCATAAATCATGCTGGTTTTTATAGATATAGATATATATATATATACATGTTCCAAAAGATTCTTTTTTTTTACACATCCTGCTTTTAACATGAGGAAATGTAATCATGGCATTTCTTTTTTTTATTATTATTATTTTTAAAAAAGGCCCTTCCTTCTCAGGAGGTTCATTAAAGTGCTTTATGAAAGAGAAAGATTCGATTGATTCAAAATTATAGCGCTTCCAAGGTGATCCTGTATAAAACGTAGGCAGTTATTCACACACACACACTCACACACACACCCTCTTTAAAGCTAAATACAAAAAAATACATTTTTTTCTTTGATTTTTGTCAAAGAAATTCGTTCCCGTCCGCCATAATCTCTGTCTTGGAGCTGTCCATGGATCATGGTGCTGAAACATATTTAAAAGCTGTAACAATTGAGGAAAATGGGCTATGGAGACTCATCACATGGAGTTTGAACTGTGGCTGAATCCCTTCCTTTCCTCCCCTCCCTTTCCCTCCTTCTCTTCTTCCCTTAGCCCAGGGGTCTTCCAACTTGACAGTTTTAAGACTTGTGGACTTCAACTCCCAGAATTCCTCCTCCAGTCCATGTTAGCTCAGGAATTCTGGGCGTTGACGTCCGTCAGTCTTAAAGCCGTCAAGTTGGAAGACCCTTGCCTTAGCCAGTCAACCAGTTGGATGGATTTTGCTTGTCCCCATCCATGCTCATTTCCTTTCCCATGTTACCCCATCACGGACAGGCGGCTCCACTCCCCTGAGCCTTCCTGCAAAGTGCTTCAAAGAATTGTCACTCCCGCCCTCCCAAACAGCAGCGTGTCCCTCTCTCCATCCCCTCCCCCTGGGAGGGTGGGGAGGCCATGCAGTTTAGAGTGTCCCGAAGGAAAACCCCATGGTGTAAAACCCAAGTCCTTTGAGCTTCTCTTCGGCCCGTGCTTTCTGCTTCAAGTGGACCTTGCTGTGCCTTTTCTTCTCGTCGCTCCGGGCGAAGCGCCGGCCGCAGTCGTCACAGGAGAAGGGCTTCTCCCCCGTGTGGGTCCGGATGTGGGTGGTCAGGTGGTCGCTGCGGCTAAAGTTCCTCAGGCAGATGCGGCACTGGAAGGGCTTGTGGCCCGTGTGGATTCGCAGGTGTCTGTTGAGTTCGTCCGATCTCGCAAAGCTCCGGATGCAGTTCTCTACCGGGCAGGCGAAGGCCTTCTCGTGAGGTTTGGGACAAAAGCATTTCGAAGAACATTTCCCACGCCGGCCCTTCTTCTTGGGGCCCGCCAGGCTGCTGGGGGGCCGACCAAGTCCCAAACTGTTGGCGGAAGAACTTGGGAGGTGAGCTAAAAAGTCCACCATTGGGACGGATGACGAGGCAGGGTTGGCAGGCAGCTTGAGACCGTTGGGGTTCATCAAGGAGGTGAGGACTTCCAGATGCGAGGCAGGAGCTTCAAACTCCGGGTTGAACGGAGGGGAAAGTTTAGGGGCCTTGGCGTCTACGAAGTCAGCGGAGAGCGGGCTGTGGCTTAGGAAGGCCTCGGCGTTGCAACCAAAATCCAAGGGAGGCCCGAAAGAGCTGGAATGTTCCGAGAGAGTGTTCAGCTCCGACTGACAGCTGACCGTCAAGGCATTCTCCGTCTTGGAGACCATGTGGGGAAAGAGTTGGGTTTGATTTGACTCTGCGGGGTGGAAAGACTCTGGAGTGGGACCCTCGGCCAGCATATAATGGTGAGGCTGGTTGAGGTGCTCCCAGTGGGAGCAGGAAGATTTGAACTTCTCCGCAGTGGGGGAGACGGAGGACAACTTCAGGTCCTGCTTGGAATCCAGAAGCTCCTTCTGAAAGAGGCAGTTGGAAGAGGTCCTGGGTTCAGGAGAAGCTTGGAACTGCGGGACGCTCTCCGGACCCGAGAAGGAAGAGTAGGCTTGTTCAGGCAACGACGGCTGCACCGAGATGTTCAGTTCTGGTTGGCAGGTAGAATAGAGGTCTAGGTGGTTCTGGAGGGCTTCCGGGATGGTATAGCTGGCCTCGGATGGCCGTGGGTGACCTTCTGGAGCAGAGAAGGGCGGAAGTCCTAGGATCCCGGACATCAAGTTGAAGAGGGATTCTTGGTCCTGGCATTGTTCGGTTTTGATAAAAAGGCTGCCGGAGTAACTGACCGGTGGAGACGCCTCTCCAGAAAGGAAGTAGTAATCCACTGGTTCAGAGTTCATGGTTGCTCCCATCAAGTCACCTAGGATTAAAAAAAAAATATCAGCAAGGGGGAGAAGTTGGGAGTCCAAGAAACTGCTCAGGTTGCTAGACATAGGGAGTATGATTATTCCTCCCTGCACCTTCGCATGTCAAGGGACAGGCACCGGGGTTATTAAGCGAAGGGCACAGTCATTAAATGAAACCAGGGTCTGTAAGGATGAGCCTGTTTCATCTAGTGATTAAGGAAGCTTAGAAACTGGGAAAGTGGGAATACTAGTCCCACCTTAGGCACGGAAGGCAGATGGATAACTTTGGGCCAATCACCAGGAGACGGTGAGTTCTAGTCCCGCCTTAGGCATGGAAGCTGACTGGGTGACTTTGATCCAATCACCAGGGGACAGGGAGTTCTAGTCCCTCCTTAGGCATGGAAGCCGGTTGGGTGACTTTGGGCCAATCACCAGGAGACAGTGAGTTCTAGTCCCACCTCAGGCATGAAAGCCGGTTGGGTGACTTTGGGCCAATCACCAGGAGACAGGGAGTTCCCAGGCATAGTCCCACCAGCCTTAGCCATGGAAGCCAGCTGGGTGACTTTGGGCCAATCACCAGGAGACGGTGAGTTCTAGTCCCTCCTTAGGCATGGAAGCTGACTGAGTGACTTTGGGCCAATCACCAGGAGACAGTGAGTTCTAGTCCCGCCTTAGGCATGAATGCCAATTGGGTGACTTTGGGCCAGCCCTTCACTCTCTACCCAAATCCACCTCACAGGGTTGTTGTGTGGAAAACAGGAGGAGGGAGGAGTATTAGTTACATTCACCCCTTGGAGTTGTTTGTAAAAATAGTAAAGGCGGGATACAAATGCATAAGCAAATAAACTTTCCACTCATCCACTAGAAATAGAGCATTTGAAGAGCCATTATATTCAAAGAAAAAGAAAAAAATTCCTTCTGCTCCCATCCTGGGAACCAAGTCATCATGAGGAGGAGGGAGAGGTGGCCCTTCCCCACATGAAATCCTTGAAAAGTGGAAGGGATGGGGGAGGGGCGAGCCAACCTGTCTCCCTTTGCTTGCAAGTTTGGGAAAGACGCAGGCAAAATCTCCTGCGTGGACAGCAACTGGGTTGAGCTAGATGACACCTTGGGAGCCCTCCTGGTTTGACTCAAAGGGGCCTTTGTTGCCTCTCTTTGCAAACATCCAGCCTCCAGGTGACCTTTCAGGTGATCTTAGTAGTGGGACCTCACCTGGTTATCTTTGACAAGCTACCCCTTTAAAGAGAAATTCATGGACGATGGGAATAACCCAGAGTGGATATTAACAGGTGGAAAAAAAAAAGGTGACTTTAGTTGAGGGGATTCCAAGACTGAAACCTTATATCTGAAACCTTTAAAAGGTAGGGGGCCCAGTCACCCCAAAATATAGGGGACCGGGCTGAGATCCCATCACCCTGGGACTGGCCAAGCTTCCCTCAGTCATGGCTGCTGAAAACAGGTGGTAGAAACTCCTGCCATTTTAAGATGGCCATCACTCAAAGGCATCCCTCAGATCCAAAGGGGGCTTAGTAAAGAAAATAAGGGATCTCTCCCCGCCCCCCTGAAAAGTCCCCCCACCCCAATTCTACCATTGCATTAACCCCCAGCTTCCTCCCCTTCAGCTGCCTCCACCCCCAAATGCACTCCGGCCCTTCCGTGGTTGCTCACCCCTGGCCTAGACAGAGCGAGAGCGAGAGACAAGAAAGTAGGGGGGGGGTCATCTCACAAGAGCTCGCAGCTTGCTCTCTTCGCCTTCTCCCCCTTCTCTCTCTCCTTACCTGCGAAATAATCGGGGGCTTCTTCCCTTGGGGGCTGGCTCAGGAGCGGCGGCAGCTGTTCTCCTTGCTCGGGGAACAGTCCGTCTTCGGGTCTCGGGGTTTCCTGGCGGGAGAAGTCCATGAGGTTCAACATGTCCCGATAGAAGAAGAGAAGGAAGAAGAAGAGGAGGAGGAGGAGGAGGAAGGCAAGTGGGTGGAACCGAGCCCCCTCCGCTGCAGAGCTCCAGCCCCCCCGTGGGCTAAAAGGGGGCGACTTCCAGGGGTGCACGTGGCCAAAGGGGGGAACCTCGCGGTCCCCACCCGGGGGCGTGGGGTGGGTGTCCTGCCTTGCCTTGCCTGGCCGGCCAACTATCCTGCCCGCCGGCCTCACCTGGGCTGGCCGGGCTCCGCAGGTGCTTCGCTGCCTCCTGTTGTTTGTAAGCAAAGAGTCCAAGAGCTGCAGAGCCGCTTTTTATATCTGCCTTGGATCTTCCGTTGCAACCCGGTGCTTCCATTTCTGGAGTTCCCAAGCCGGGCTGGCTAGTGACGTAAATGCCCATATATGGACTCAGGATGCAGGCTAGGGAGACCCAATAAGGAAATCTCTTCTGGTGACGTTGCTATACCCCCCCGCGTCTCTCTCTCTCTCCTACCCGGCAGCAAATTTTGGCACCTCTCCTTAACCATCTCACCCTCTTTCCCTCCCTCCCCCAACGATAATGAATCTTTCTCAGTTAAAAAAATAAAAATAAAATAACCCAAAAGCCTGGGAAATCGCTGAAGCATCAGGAAGTGATGAGGGATGGGGGGGAAGACATTTCCCTGCCCCCTTGTCACAAATTTGGGGAGAATCCAACTACAAACCCTCCCCTGCACTGAGCTACGGCACTGCTGCAAAGGAAGAACAGGTTTTTTGTGTGGGGGGTGTGTGTGTGCCAAAGGTCTCCCCCTCCACTGGGCTCTGGTGTTTCTGGGCTCTGGATGGTCCACTGGGAGGAAGGCGGAATTGAGGTCAGTGGGACAGGAAGGTTTTTGAATAAAGACGGGAGGGGTTGGTAGGAGGAGGAGAAGAAGAAGAAGAAGAAGAAGAAGAAGAAGAAGAAGAAGAAGAAGAAGAAGAAGAAGAAGAAGAAGAAGAAGAAGAAGAAGAAGAAGAAGAAGAAGAAGAAGAAGAAGAAGAAGAAGAAGAAGAAGAAGAAGAAGAAGGAAAAGTGGACCATGCGGCTCTTCTTAAAAGCAGGTGAGTCATCAGGGGTTTGAATGGATGCCTGGCTCACTTTTCGGCCAAGTGGGGGAACAATTGTCAGGGTGTGGGAAGAAAACCGTTGTTTTGTCATTTCTCCTGCTTGATGGACGGACTGACTTCTTACAATGTGGGAAAGGCTGACCCAGAGACTTTGGAATCATTTGGACAAGGGAGAAAATCAAGATCAAAGGAGGTACTAATACCACTCTATAAAGCCTTAGTAAGACCACACCTAGAGTCCTGCATCCAGTTTTGGTCACCACAGTATAAAAAAGATGTTAAGACTCTAGAAAAAGTGCAGAGAAGAGCAACCAGGATGATGAGGGGGACTGGATATAAAACATATGATGAATGGTTGCAGGAACTGGGCTTGGCTAGCCTAGGGAAGAGAAGGACCAGGGGAGACAGGAGAGCATCTTCCAATATTTGAGGGGCTGCCACAGAGAGGAGGAAGGGGGTCAAGCTATTTTCCAAGGCACCCAAGGGTCAGACAAGGAATGATGGATGGAAACTAACCAAGGAGAGATTCAACCTAGAAATAAGGAGAAAATTTCTGACAGTGAGAACAATCAACCCATGGAACAGAAGTTGCCCTTGGAAGTTGTGGGAGCTTCATCCCTGGAGGCTTTCAAGAAGAGACTGGACTGCCCTCTGTCAGAAACAGTGTGGGGTCTCCCACTTGGGTGGGGGGGGGTTGGACTAGATGACCTACAAGGTCCCTTCCAACTCTGATTATCTGTTATCTGTTAAGGGCTGAGTGGAGAATGGTGAGCCTTCTGGGGTTGGAGGAGAATTCAGGTACTCCTCGACTTACAATGTTTCATTTAGGGACAGTTCCAAGTTACAACGGCACCAAAAAAAGGTGACTTATGGCCGTTTCCCCACACTTATGACCTTTGTAGCATCTCCCTGATCGTGCGATCAAAATTTGGATGCTTGCCAACCGGTTCATACTTGTGACCATTGATGGGTTCTGAAGACAGCCTTGGGAAGGATCAGGTTAGCCACTGATCGTCCAGGTGAAAATCCATCCCTATGATTGTCAGGAAGTGAGAAAATGTGATGAGGGGTATTCAGTTAGTCACTAAATACAAAGACCAGAGAACATCTGGAGAAGTTCTGAAAGAAAGAAAGAAAGAAAGAAAGAAAGAAAGAAAGAAAGAAAGAAAGAAAGAAAGAAAGAAAGAAAGAAGAAAGAAGAAAGGGAAACAGGATGGAAGAAAGGAAGAAAGAAAGGGAGGAAGGAAGAGAAAGAAAGAGAAAGAAAGAAAAGGAATGAAAGAAAAAGAAAGACAGAAAGAAAAAAGAAAGAGAAGAAGAAAGAAAGGGAAACAAAGGATGGAAAAAAGAAAGAAAGAAAGAAAGAAAGAAAGAAAGAAAGAAAGAAAGAAAGAAAGAAAGAAAGAAAGAAAGAAAGAAAGAAAGAAAAAGAGAGAAAGGAAGGAAAGAAGAAAGGAAGGAGGACGATCAGCAACAAGATGGATGGGCTCAGTTACAGCAATGATGTAGGCATCCTTGGAAGATCTGAAGGACCAGGGTTAGGGACAAACCATTTTGGAGAAGGTCCTATTTATGTAGACATTAAGAGTCAACTTGACTTGATGGCACATAGTCAATCAATGGGTCAGTCAATGCAAAGAACTCTGCAGAAGGCTCTGATATTGGGAAAGGTAGAAGAAGAGGATAACAAAATGGATGGACTGAGTTGTAGCGATGGGGGCGTCCTTGGAAGACCAAGTTGGGGACAGATCACCTTGGAGAAGGAAGGTCTACCTACACAGTCATTAAGAGTCGGCCTGACTCGACATAACCCATCAGTTGTCAGTCAATGCAAAGAAGCACTTCTCTGGAGAAGGCTCCCATACTGGGAAAGATGGGAAGAAAGAGAAGAAGGGGACAACCAGCAGGAAGGATGATGGACTCACAGTGGTGACGGTGGCAAGAGGAACTGAAGGTTTAGGGGCAGCTCATCAGGGAGAGAAACTCGTATGGTTGCTAGAAGTTGAAAATGACTTGATGGCACTCTATCTGTCTGTGTCTGTCCAACTGTCTGTCTGCCTATCTATCTATCTATCTATCTATCTATCTATCTATCAATCATCTACCTACCTACCTAGTTACCTATCTGTCTGTCTATTTATCTACCTACCAGAGGTGGTATTCAGCAGGTTCTGACCAGTTCTGGAGAATTGGTAGCAGACATTTTGAGTAGTTCAGAGAACTGGCAAATCCCACCTCTGACTGGAGATTTTACAGTATCCTTCCCCTGCCACGCCCACCAAGCCACACCCACAGAACCGGTAGTAAAAAAAAAATTGAATCCCACCACTGCTACCTACCTACCTGCCTGCCTGCCTGCCTGTCTGCCTGCCTATCTGCCTATCTATCTATTATCTATCTATCTATCTATCTATCTATCTATCTATCTATCTATCTATCTATCTATCTATCTATCTATCTATCATCTATCTATCTATCTATCTATCTATCTATCTATCTATCTATCATCTCTCTCCCTCTCTGTCTGTCTGTCTGTCTGTCTGTCTGTCTGTCTGTCTATCTATCTTTCATCTATATATATATCATCTATCTATCTATCTATCTATATCTATCTATATCTATATCTATCTATATCTATCTATCTATCTATCTATCTATCTATCATCTATCTATCTATCTATCTATCTATCTATCTATCTATCTATCTATCTATCTATCTATCTATCTGTATGTCTGTCTATCTATCTATCTATCTATCTATCTATCTATCTATCTATCTATCTATCTATCTATCTATCTATCTATCTATCTATCTATCTATCTATCTATCTATCTATCTATCTATCTATCTATCTGCAGGCACCTGTGCAAAAGTCCAGGGCTTATATTTTGCAAGAATGAAGTCAAGATCTCGACTGAGCTTTGAAAGCGGATGCAGAAATCAACAGACGGTGAATCTCGCCTCGTTGCGAGAGCTCTCCAGGGTGCTGAAATCGCATTTTCCTGCCTGACCCACGTCTAGGCAAGGCAGTCTGCAGAATCCCCAACTTACACCATTTAGTGACGTTCGAATGGCACTGGAAAAAAAAAGTGAGTTCTGACCAGTCTTCACACTTCTGGCCACTGCAGCAACCCCATGGTCAACCCCGTGATCAAAATTCAGACGCTTGGCAACTGACTCGTATTTATGATGGTTAGAGTATCCCGGGGTCAGGTGTTACCCTTTGGTGACCTTCTGACAAGCAAAGTCCAAAGGGAAACCCGAATTCACGTAATGAGCATGTTCCTAACTTAATGACTGCAGTGATTCGCTTAACAACTGCGGCAAGGATGGTTGCAACAGGGGGGCGAAATTCACTTAAACGGAAGAGCCGTGGTGGCACGGTGGTTAGAATGCAGTACTGCAAGCTAACTCACTGCTCACTCCAGGAGTTCGATTCTGACAAGGTCGACTCAGCCTTCCCTCCTTCCGAGGTCGGTAAAATGAGGACCCAGATTGTTGGGGGGGCAAGAGGCTGACTCTGTAAACTGCTTAGAAGGAGCTGTAAACCACTGTGAAGGGCTATTGCTATTGCTCACTTAGCGACAGAAAGTCAGACAACCAGAGTTGAAAGGGACCTTGTAGGTCATCTAGTCCATTTAATATTTGGGTTCAATAGGGTGGTCATAAGTAGAGGACTGTCTGTATTGACAATATCCAACCTTGTACCCTATCTTGTCTGGCCTCAGAAGCTAAACTCTGACTGATACTTGGAAGGAGATGCCCAGTAGCTGGACACCAGGAGAGGATCCAGAAAGACATGGCCAAGAGCGGTGATGCATTTCAAATATTTTCACCACTGGTTCGGTGGGCGTGGCTTGGTGGGTGTGCTTTGCATGCGTGCACACACTTTACGCATGCATGCATGCAGGCCAAACACGCACTCTGCACAAGCACAGAGGCATTCCAACTCACCTCCTGCAAGCCCGCACTCTCCCGGTCACTTCAGCAGCTGCCGCGTGGCACTCTGCTGTGCCGCGCGAAGCAGCCGCGCTTCAAAAGCAGGAAATCAAGGTGCGTATGAGAACCCAGACGGGCAGGTTTACACCTCCTTCACTCTGGTTCAGTCTCCACCGCTCATCGGTGCCACCGGCTTGGCTTAGAACCGGGCCAAACTGGTAGAATCCCACCACTGGCCAAGAGCTTCCTTACTGCTGCCGAGACACCAATACGGACGAGTCGATCTTACTTCCCGGTGACGGGGTGGAATGTAGTCTGGATTTCCAGGAGGGAGGGGCTGAACTGCAGAGGAGCAAGAGGCAGCGAAGTTTAGAGCATCTGGTTGTGTTGTGGTTCGCCGGCGGCAGGTGCCGACAGCTGAGGGGAGCGAGGACTCAGAGGAGGGGCCAGGACCATGAGGGAGTGGACTGCTGCCTTCGGAGATTGTGGGGGCTGGCAGCAGCGATGAGGAGGTTCCCGAGGAGCCTGTGCCAAGTGCGCGTGTGCTCAGGATGGTACGCAGGAAAGAGCAGCTGCCGCAGCACAGGCGACTCGGGAGTAAGGCTGCAAGGTGATGGCCCCTCCTTTAAGTCGATAAAAACCAGCTGTGAAGCGAACGTTCTTTGCAGGAAGCAAAGACGTTTTTGAAACTCCAGCCTCACGGATATTGCAGTATCTTAAGTTGGGATTTGAAGACTCTTTTGCATTGTCATATATTTCTTATCTATGATTCTTGGCAGCCTCACACAGTTTTGGCGAGGCTGGTGCTTATTAGTTTGCAGCAGCCTTTTAACCGGGGATTCATAAGAATCGTTAAAAGGTTTCTATTCCCTTGGATTATTATTTGTCTTATTGGAAAAAGGTTTGGGTCAGAACAGGTTGGGAGAAAGAGAATCCAGGAAGGTTTCTCCTTAGCAATTCTCATAGGTTACGTGCAGCGCTGGAAGTAGGTGGTTGAGTTTGGCAAGATTGGTATCTATAGGCGAACAGCAATGAAGGAAGCTTCTCGACTTAACAAACGCAACGGGGCCCAACATTGCTGTTGTAAAGGGAGACATTAGTTCAGTGAGTTTTGCCCCTGGGTTACAACATTTCTTGCCACGATTGTTAAGTGAAGGTTGCCCCTTGACCCTGGGACACAGCAACGGACGTAAGTATGAACCGCTTGCCAAGCATTAGAATTTCAATCTGATGCTCCTAGGGATGCTAGAAAGGTCGTAAGTGTGAAAAATGGCCGTAAGTCCCTTTTTTCAGCGCTGTGGGTAACTTCCAATGGTCACTAAATGATCCCTTGTAAGTTGAGGGCTACCTGTCTCGTTTAGGGACCATTCAAAGTTACAACGGCACTGGGAAAAGGGACTTACGACCACTTTTCACACTTACGACTGTTGTAACATTCCCCCATGGTCCCATGCTCAAGATTCAGATGCTTGGCAAGTGACCCGCATTTATGACGTTCCCAGCGTCCCCGGGGGGGTGTCATGCGATCCCCTTTAGCGACCTTCTTGACTGGCGACATCAACAGGGACACCCGATCTGCTTAAGGATGGGTTTGCTCATTTAACCACTGCGGCGATGCCCTGAACAGCTCTGGCAAGGAAGGTCGTAAAATGGAGGCAAGGCTCCACTTAACGACGGTCTTGCTTAGCAGCAGAAATCTTGGGGGGGGGTGTTCCCTTGTGGTCGTAAGAAAGAGGACTAACTCATTTGTGCTGCCTTCCGAAGGGATGCCGAAGTGAAAAGCAACGCAGTTTTGCATTACACAGCAGAAAAGGCCTTCATTAGTTTAGGGAGAGGAGGGGGGGAAAAAAAGTTAATTCAGGTTTACACCTCCTTCCCTCTTCCCCCCTCCCTCTCTCCTTGTGCTATTTACACCCAGAATGCACCAGATCTCATCCAATCAGGAACTCCGAGGAGCACCGAGTGGTTTTGTTTGCTTCCTGTTTGCCCTCCTCCCCCCTCCCTTCCCCCCCCCCCCCCCTTGTTGCTTTTGGGTTTCTGAGCTTGGGAAGGTTGTGTTGCATTCGGCAGAGGAAGCCTTGAGACGGCGGGGTGGGGGGGGTGGGAGGAGGCAGCCTCCCTTCCTTGCGTAACGTGTGCAATTGGCCCCTCGGCTCCGTCCACTTGAAAACGGGTCAATCGCAGCCAGGAATGAGAAAGGCACACGTGGTTAGGATTTCTCTCTCTATTTCTCTCCGTCTCTCTCTCTCTCTCTCATCATCTATTATCTATGGATTTATCTATATCTACCTCATCTAACTGTATCTCTCTCCTTCTCCCTCTCCTCCCTCCCTCCTTCTATCTATCATCTATCAATATCTATGTATCTATATATTTATCTATCTCATCTATCTAGCTGTATCTCCCTCTCTCCCTCTCTTATATGTGTGTGTGTGTGTGTGTGTGTGTGCATGTATATGTATGTACGTACATGTATCTATCTGTGTATTCTCTCTCTCTCT
Source organism: Notechis scutatus (assembly GCF_049901735.1). Classification (NCBI taxonomy): domain Eukaryota; kingdom Metazoa; phylum Chordata; class Lepidosauria; order Squamata; family Elapidae; genus Notechis; species Notechis scutatus. The sequence continues at coordinate 768,054 of NC_142012.1, forward strand.
CTCTCTCTTTCTCCCTCCCTCCCCCCTCTCTATATGTATATATCGTATCATATCATATCATATCATATCATATCATATCTATCATCTATCATATCATATCTATCTATCTATCTATCTATCTATCTATCTATCTATCTATCTATCTATCTATCTATCTATCTATCTATCTATCTATCTATCTATCTATCTATCATCTATCTATCTATCTATCTATCCTACCTACCTACCTATCTATCTATCTATCTATCTATCTATCTATCTATCTATCTATCTATCTATCTATCTATCTATCTATCTATCTATCACCTATCTACCTACCTACCTACCTACCTACCTACCTAATTATCTATCTATCTATCTATCTATCTATCTATCTATCTATCTATCTATCTATCTATCTATCTATCTATCTATCTATCTATCTATCTGGCCAGCCAGCCATACAGTCTCTGTCTATCTCTCTATCTAGACTAGATCTTTATCTATCACCCATCCAGGGGTGGGATTCTCCCAGTTCGCACCTATTCGCTAGAACCGGTTGTTGACATTCTAAGCAGTTTGGAGAACCGGTTGTTAGAAGAAATTACTGGCCTAATCCTGTAAGGAAGGCAGGAAGGAAACATTCTGGTGTTGCTTACAGAAACTGCCTCTCCGTTTACCTTTATTACATTCTTGGCAGGATTGGACTTCCTGTCTCAGGAACCTCTCTGGAGTTTTTCTTTCCCTCTTTTGCTGGTACTTTGCTTGTGTGGAGTGACCATTCAAAGTTACAATGGCACTGAAAAAAGTGACTTATGACTATTTTTCACACTTATGACTGTTACATCATCCCCACAGTCATGAGAGGCCAGGGGAGGAGGTACGTGCCTCGATGTGAGTGATATTGAGTTGGCCACACCCAAACAATAACATGACCACCAAGCCATGTCCACCCAGTCACATGACCACCAAGCCACACCCACCACCTAAGCCATGCCCACAGAACTGGTTGTTAAAAATTTTGAATCCCACCCCTCCATCCATCTATATCTATCATCTATCACTATCTATCTATCTATCTATCTATCTATCTATCTATCTATCTATCTATCTATCTATCTATCTATCCATTCATCCATCCATCTCTGTCTACCATCCATCATATCTATCTATCTATTTATCTATCATCTATCTATCTCTATTCATCCATCCATCTCTGTCAGTCTATCCATTCATTCATCATCATATCTATCTATCTGTATCTATCTATCTATCTATCTATCTATCTATCTATCTATCTATCTATCTATCTATCTATCTATCTATCTATCTTTATCTTATCTATCTAACTGTATCTCTCTCTTCCCCCTTCTCTTAAATATGTGTGTGTTTGTGTGTGTGGGTGTGTGGGTGTGCATGCGCGTGTGTGTATCTGTGTATCCTATATATCTCTCTCTAAACTATACATACATATAATTTGTCTATCTACACGCACACACACACACACACACATTGTTTGTTTATATCCTGCCTTTATTATTTTTACAAACAATAGCCAACTTCCCTTCCTCCTCCTATTTTCCCTGCCACAACAACCCTGTGAGGCAGGTTGGACTGAGAGAGAGCGGTGGGGGGGAGGTGTGGAGGGAGAGGGAGGTTTATGTCATAGATTTTTGAGGTTGTAAGCCGCTCTAATCACCTGTTTTAAATCTGTGGTTTTTTTAAAATAAATAAATAAATAAATATGTAAAAGACCTTGACGTATAACCACAATTGAGCCCAACAATTATGTTGGTAAGCGAGACACTTGTGAAAGGAGCTTAGCCCCCCTTTTATGCCCTTTCTTGCCGCCGTTGCTAAATGAATCACTTAGCAGTTGACAAGTTGGTCACCTGGTTGTTTAAGCGAACCTGGCTTGTCCCTTTGACTTTGCTTGGCAGAAGGTCGCAAAAGGAGAATCAAGGGACTCCCAGGGACCCTGCGGCCATCATAAAGATGAACCACTCACCAAGGGTCTGAATTATGACCACGGGGATGCTGGAATGGTCATAACTCTGAAAAACCTAAGTCCCTTTTTTCCCAGCGGCCGTTGTAACCTGGAACGGTCGGTAAACGAACTACTGTAATGCGAAGATGACCTCCCTGTTTGTGTGCTTGTACACACTTTAAAAAATAAATAAATAAATACGAAAACAAAATAGGACTCAGAAGAACGCTGGGATTCCATGCCAGCCACAACACTGTGGACTTCGAAGGAGGTAACTGTCAGAGGGATCTTGGAGTCTGAGTGGACAACCAGCTCAATAGGAGCCAGCCGTGTGCAGCAGCAGCCAGAAAAGCCAATGCAATCCTAAGTTGCATCAACAGAGGGATACAATCGAGATCAAGGGAGGTACTAATACCGCTCTATAAAGCCTTAGTAAGACCACGCCTAGAGTACAGCATCCAGTTTTGGTCACCACACTATAAAAAAGATGTTTAGACTCTAGAAAAAGTGCAGAGAAGAGCAACCAGGATGATTAGGGGACTGGAGGCTAAAATATAAGAAGAACGGTTACAGGAACTGGGCCTGGCTAGTCTAGTAAAGAGAAGGACCAGGGGAGACAGGAGAGCATCTTCCAATATTTGAGGGGCTGCCCCAGAGAGGAGGAAGGAGTCAAGCTATTTTCCAAAGGCCAGACAAGGAATAATGGATGGAAACTGAACAAGGAGAGATTCAACCTGGAAACAAGGAGAAACTTTCTGACAGTGAGAACAATCAACCCAATGGAACAGAAGTTTCCCTCAGAAGTTGTGGGAGCTTCATCCCTTGAGACTTTGAAGAAGAGATTGGACTGCCATTTGTCAGACATGGTGTAGGGTCTCCCGCTTGGGCGGGGGGGTTGGACTAGATGACCCACAAGGTCCCTTCCAACTCTGATGATCTGTTATCTGTGGTTTTGGGGGATGCAACAACTGTTGTGCACACCTCTGGAGACTTCTGGGTTTGGGATGGTGGACTTGCATGGCTCCTGAAGAAGTCCATCCTCAGAGTTTGACTAACCATGAAACATTCCCCACCACCACCATATTTGTAGATCTTCTCCCTTGGCTCCCAAGAGAGACTATCGAATGTGGCGACCAGAAAGGCAAATGATGGTCTTAGTATCGGTTTTGTCGCTAAGAAACTTACCAAATGTGGCTTCTCAAAAGGAAGGAGGAGCTGGCCCTTTGAGACAACTGCCCAACTGACCAGGCTGTGGTTTTCTTTTCAGGAAAAATTCTAGAATATGCTGTTGGGTTCCTATAGCGACGGGCCTGGGGCCACCAAGCTGACACGTTCTGGCCAAGGCTCTTCTGGGCAGCTTCTCGGCATGCAGCGTGGAGTCATCATGACTTGTGGTGGGGGGAAGGGGGAAGATGGGAACCAACAAGGAGAAAGAGTTGAATCAAGAAGAGGAGAATTCCGTTCTTCTCTGGCTGGCCAGCAATGTAGACCACCTGGGTTGTCTGTTGATGCTGAAGTTGGACATCTCAGGAGGTCCATCCTTTCCCTGGAGAGGAGACCTGAAGGCACTTGAGAACTTCTTAAAAGAGGGTGGATGAGTTGCGACAGGCTGAGAGGGGTTGCTCCCCAAGAATGCAGAATAACAAAGATGGAAGGGACCTTGGAGGTCTTCTAGTCCGACCCTTTACTCAAGCAGGAGACCCTATACCATTCCAGACAAACGGTTCTCCAATCTCTTCTTTAAAAGCCTCCGGGGATGAAGCATCTACAACTTCTGGAAGGAGGCTGTTCCACTGGTTATTAACCTCAATCCATCAGAATAGAGCTGGAAGGGACCTTGGAGGTCTTCTAGTCCAACCCGCTGCTCAGGCAGGAAACACTCCGCCATTTCTGATAGGTGGTTGTCCAGTCTCTTCTTAAAAACCTCCAGGGATGGAGCACCCACAACTTCTGGTGGCAAGGAGTTCCACTGGTTAATTGTCCTCGCTTGGAGGAAGTTTCTCCTTCATTCCAGGTTGCTTCTCCCCCTGGATTGATTTCCATCCGTTGCTTCTTATTTTGTCTTCTGGTGCTGTGGAAGATAAGTTGACACCCTCCACCCCCTCTTCTTTGTGGCAGCCCCTCAAATATTGGAAGGCTGCTATCATGTCATTCCTAGTCCTTCTTGTCATTAAACTAGACATACCCAATTCCAGAAACCGGTCCTCAGATATTTTAGCCTCCAATCCCCTAAATATCTTGGTTGCTCTTCTCTGTACTTTTTGTAGAGTCTCAACCTCTTTTTTTATATTGTGGCGACCAAAACTGGACACAGTTATTCCAAGTATGGCCTTACCAAGGCCTTATAAAATGCTATTAACACTTCACATGATCTTGATTCTATCCCTCTGTTGATGCAACCTAGATGCAACTACTAACTAGAGCATACAAAACATTTGCTAGACCAATACTCGAATACAGCTCATCAGTCTGGAACCCACATTACGTATCTGATATTAGCACAGTTGAGAAAGTCCAGAAATATTTCACAAGAAGAGTTCTCCACTCCTCTACTCATTGCAGAATACCTTATGCCACCAGACTCGAAATTCTAGAACTAGAAAACCTTGAACTACGCCGTCTTCGGTCTGATTTAAGTATGGTATATAAAATCATACATTGCAATGTCCTACCTGTCAATGAATACTTCGGCTTCAACCAGAACAACACAAGAGCACACAATAGATACAAACTCAAGGTTAACCGCACCAAACTTGATTGCAGGAAAGACGACCTCAGCAACAGAGTGGTCAATGTCTGGAATACTCTACCTGACCCTGTGGTTTCTTCCCCAAACCCCAAAAACTTTAACCTTAGACTGTCTACTATTGACCTCACCCCTTTCCTAAGAGGTCTGTAGGGGGTGTGCATAAATGCACCAATCATGCCTACCGTCCCTGTCCTATTGATTCTTTTATTTTTCTTATATGTACCCATTTCATTTATTCATAACTATGTATATACTTATACCTATTATCTTGTAAACAATTGACAAATCAAATCAATAAAAATAAAAATAAATAAATTGCGTTGGCTCTTTTGTCCCTGAACACAACCACTTCGATGTAGTATATTTTGCCCTAAGGAATGTCTTCTGCTGCTTCCTGGGACATGAATTTCTGGCTAAGTGACTTTGGTTTGATTCCTTTCTCTCTTGGCCCAGCTCACCTCCCCAGCTGGGGTTGCTAAGAATGATTTATTCCATTTACAAAGTTGCCAAACCAAACACCACAAATGGTCGTACGCTGGGATGAACCCCCATTCGGGCACTCCTCAATTTACCACCAGAATTTCCGTGGCTAAGTGAGGTGGCTTTTCAGCAAGTCATGCCCAGTTTTGCCACCTTCTTTGCCCCATTGTTAAGTGGATCACACGGTTGTTAAGTGGATCGCGCTGTCGTTAGGCGAATCTGCCTTCCCCACGTTGACTTTGCTTCGTTGGAAACCGGCTGGCAAGATTTCCCAACGGAGATTCCACAGAAGGCCAGGATGACGCCAACATCTTCAATCCATTTTAATGCCTTTGCTACAGATTTTTATCTGTTCGTTCTTAAGGCCTGAATTTCGACCATGGGACTGTAAGGGATGCCCCGACGGTCCAAAGTTTGAAAAAGTTGCAAGTCGTTTTTTTCAACACCATTGTAGCTTGTAACCATTTGCTGAACGAACGTTCGTAACTCGAGAGTTCCCCATCCTAAAACGAAAAGGGAAAGAACGGAAGATAATTGTCTTCGTGTATTTCTTTTATATTTTACTAGCTTGATACCTGTGCTTCGCTATGAAACTATGTGGTCGGGCTTAGTTTTTGGGAGGAAAAGAAGGGGGAAAAAATTCTGCCTTTGCCTCCCAGCCTCCATTGGTATTCATCTAGCTAGCGTCCTGTCAGTGTGTGAGAGAGTTGAGGGCTGTTTGAAAACTGAAAGAATTTTGCTGTGTGAGCAAGAAGGAGACAGCAAGGAGCCCGGGCGTGGTTTAGCTCAACTGTTCTGTACTAAAGCTGCTTGGTGCTGTGAAAGTAAAACTGAAAGTGCTTGTGTTTTGCATTTGGAAGGTTTCTTTTCAGGTGGGGAGGGGGAGTAGAACTCCTTAGCATCAGAGCGTGTTAATAATAATAATAATAATAATAATAATAATAATAATAATAATAATAATAATAATAATAATAATAATAATATAGGAAACACTCTAAAGCTCTGATGGTCATTTCAAAAAATCCTTTCTTAGTGAGCACCTAGAAGCCAAGAGGAACATACGTGCCAAATTTCAAGTTTGTAGGCTTTACGGTTCTGGAGATTTTGTGATGATGCATGAGTGGTATTTCTCTTACCCTGTTTCTCCAACAATACGGCCTCCCCCAATAGGAAGTCCCAGCATGTTTTATAGGCATGAAATGAAATTAAGCCCCTCCCCCCAAATTAAGGCCTATATTAAAACATGCAAAATGGGGGGAATGGTGGGGGGGCTTGCCGTTAGGAAGTACTTTTGTTGCACACCCGGATATGGTGCTGCCTGCGTTGACTCCGATACGAAGTGCCCCACCAACGCCGAGGTCAACATCCAAGCCGTCGCCACCCGCCCGAAGATGCAAGGGGGGGGGGAAATTAAGTCACCCCCGAAAAGACGGCCTAGCCATTTTTTCGGGGCTCAAAAAAAAAATAAGACCCGGCCTTATTATATGAGAAACACGGTATATATACATATATGTATGTATGTATGTATGTATGTATGTATGTATGTATGTATGTATGTAATATATATTATTAAGTGTTGTACCTGATGATTCCTGATTCTTGATGAATGTATCTTTTCTTTTATGTACACTGAAAGCAAGACAAATTCCTTATGTATCCAATCACACTTGGCCAATAAAGAATTCTATTCTATTCTATTCTATTCTATTCTATTCTATTCTATTCTATTCTATTCTATTCTATTCTATGCTATGCTATGCTATGCTATGCTATGCTATGCTATGCTATGCTGGTCATTTAGAAAAATCCTTTCTCAGTGAGCACCTGAAAGCCAAGAGGAACGTAAGGTCCAAATTTCAAGTTTGCAGGCTTTACGGTTCTGGAGATTTTGTGATGATGTGTGAGTGGTCTTTCACTTTTATGTATATAGATTGATTTCCCCCCCCCTTCTTTCCAATGAAGGTATGCTTGTCTAGCCAGGAAGGAACATCAATTTTTTTTTAAAGAGAGTGTCAAGAATTTGAAAGGGAAGTGTAGAGGCTTCTAAAGTAACTGACGAAGAATTGACTCCATCATCTCAATTCCACATTCTGCGTCACTCTCTCCTCTTCCACAATTCTTCAGCAATTATATACAAGATTTCTCTTTCCAAAAAGCCCTTGGTGAGCACCGTTATTTCCTTTCCCTCGCATGCGTTTAACAACTTTAAACGTGTCAGGAACAAGAAAACAGGAGGTAATGACTAAAAAAAATGGCGAGACTCAAGTCTGCTTTGGGCTGAGTCACAGGGAATTTGCACACTTCTCACTGCGCGGAGCAAAGGCGACACTTACACCATGTTGACAAACACCAGTGCAATGGCACTGGAAGAACCACGGTGGGGAAAGTGTGTCAAACAGCCCCTAGGAGCATCAGCAGCTGAGGACAGACGGGGTGGGTGGCCAATTATTTTGAGGATATGAATGGGTGGGGAAAGTTGTGGGTCAGGACCAGGGGTGGGACTCAAAACCCCCAGCCACCGGTTTGCTAGCCCGGTTTGCCGGGTGGGTGTGGCCACAGTGGGCGTGGCCTACTGAAATTTCTGAGAGGGCTGTTTTTCACCTTCCCCAGAGTCCGGAGGCTTCCCTCGGGCCTCTGGGAGGGTGAAAACAGTCTCCCCCGGGCTCTGGAGACCCTCCGGAAGCTGGGAACAGGCCATTTCCAGACAAAAACGGTGTAGGGGCTCCTGCTTGGGCAGGGCATTGGACTAGATCAGGGATTGCCAAACTTTTAGACCTCAGGGACCACCAAACTCATCATTTTAAATCCCACGGAGCAGAGACCCTGGGAAAATCCCCAAAAAGGTCTGCAGGAAAATTCCCCACCCCGTTTTCCTACCGATCGATCGTTCTTTTATTTGGGATCACAGGATCCCATCTCCAGCTCCGTCCTCAGGGGGAAAGAGAGAGAGAGAAAGGGAGAGACTTTTGGCTTCATGCAAGGAAAGCAGCAGAAGCCACAGAAGTCTTTCTTTCTCTCCCCCAAACTCCGCCAGGAATGAGTCTTTGCCGGCTCGGCCTCTTGGAGCAGGAAGCCTTGCAGGGTCCCAAAGACTCATTTCTGGTGGAGTTTGGGGAGAGAAAGAAAAGACTTTTGCTGCTTTCCTTATGCAGCCAAAAGCAGAAGAAGAAAGAAGCGGAAAGAAGCAGCCCGGTGGCCAGGCCAGGCGCGTGGGGCGAGTGAGGCAAGTTCCCCCCTCTGCCCTTTCCCCCTCCCCTCACTACCTCGTGTTGTTCGCAATGCAAGCGACGCAAGCCTTGTGTTCCTGCGCTAGACTGGATTAATTGCTTTGGGGTGACATTTCTCTGCAAAGCACCAAAATTTTCTCATGGCTCACTGGTTGGCGACCACTGGACAAGATGACCTACACGATCCCTTCCAACTCTGATTATCTGTTATCTGTGGCTTCCTCTACTTCCTGAAGACCCGTTTCCCCCCTCCCAGAGCCTCCATGCAGACCCTGCACCGAAAATGGGCCACATGGAGACTCCTGGGAGGGGAGGGGCAGGAGGGGCGGGGCCAACCGATCGGTTCAAATACCGGTTCAGATCAGATTAACAGATAATCAGAGTTGGAAGGGACCTTGTAGGTCATCTAGTCCAACTCCCTGCCCAAGCAGGAGACCCCGCACCAATTCTGACAAATGGCAGTCCAATCTCTTCTTGAAAGTCTCAAGGGATGAAGCTCCCACAACTTCCGAGGGCAACTTCTGTTCCATGGGTTGATTGTTCTCACTGTCAGAAAGTTTCTCCTTATTTCCAGGTTGAATCTCTCCTTGATCAGCTTCCATCCATTCTTCCTTGTCTGGCCTACAGGCGCTTTAGAAAATAGCTTGACCCCCTCCACCTCTCTGGGGCAGCCCCTCAAATATTGGAAGATGCTCTCCTGTCTCCCCTGGTCCTTCTCTTCCCTAGACTAGCCAGGCCCTGTACTATATTAGCATACTCCAAACCCTCACAACTGATTGGTCCGGACGGACAGCGACCTGATTGGTCGAAACCCGGCTGTGATTGGAGCGCTGAGAATCTACCGTGATTGGCTGCGCCGATCGCGGAGATTCAAAGCGCTGCCATTGGCTGCTGAGCCGCGTGCCAGCCCTATATGAAGGGCTGCCGCGGCTTGTATTATTCAGACTATTCTTACACCAAATAAAGAGCTGAATTCACTAAGATGGTCTCGCGTCTCATTCGAACCGATCCACCCCAGATCTAACAGGCCCAGTTCCTGTAACCATTCTTCATATGTTTTAGTCTCCAGTCCCCTCATCATCCTGGTTGCTCTTCACTGCACTCTTTCTAGAGCCTCAACATCTTTTTTATAGTGTGGTGAACAGAACTCTAGGTGTGGCCTTACTAAGGCTTTATAGAGTGGTATTAGTACCTCCCTTGATCTCGATTGTATCCCTCTGTTAATGCAATTTAGGATTGCATTGGCTTTTTTGGCTGCTGCTGCACACGGCTGGCTCCTATTTAGCTGGTTGTCCACTAAGATCCCTCTCCCAGTTCCTGCTATTGAGCCTGGTTTCACCCAGTCTATATGGGTCCTTTGGGTTTTTCCTGCCTAAGTGTAGGACTTTACTTTTCTCTACGTTGAATTTCATTTGTTAGCAAAAACAGATATAAATTTAATGTCCGGTTCGGGCGAACCGGTCCAAACCGGTAGAATCCCACCCCTAGTCACGACGTATGAGCAACACAAAACAAACCCACTCCCCAAATGTGCAGAGATTCCAGGTAGTCCTTGGCTTACGACCAAAATGGAGGCCCAGCCTTTCTAGTTGCTAAGCGAGACATTTGCTAAGTGAGACATTTGCGAAGGGAGTCTGACCCCGTTTTTTTTTTTTTTACCCTGCGAAGAGAATCGCTGCAGCGGTTTTGAGTGAGCGACACAGTCGTGACGCAAACCCGGCTTCCCGGTTGACTTCGCCATTGTCACTTGGAACGGCCACTAAGTGAGCGGCGGTACGTCGAGGACTACCTGGGTTTATTTTTTTGTGCATTTCTCTGGGAATGTAGCTGTCACTCGGGAAGGGATGACAAGGAATATGCCACCTTTCTGCATTTGGGGAAAGGGGGAAAAAAAAATTCTGCGCTTAAAAACACGCCAAACCATTGTGATTTGGGTCTTTTGCAAGCTTATGCAAAGGTTTGTGTGTGTGTATGTGTGTGTGTGTGTGTGTGCAAAGGGCCGGGATTCCCGTTTCTCCCAGTCCCTTCCCCAGAGCTAAAGCAGCCCTCCCTCGCCCTCATTACTCCACGGATATCTCTTTTATTTTTATGCCCAGCCCACACAATTTTATAACCGCCGAATTCCTGAATTGGACTGAATCTCTCTCTGATATTTTCCTCCCTTTCTCCAGCAATGCCATCACATGGCAAGATCTAAAATAGGCTCTTGCCAACACACTGCCACGAGCAAACAGGGATTGCATAACAGGCAAATTATATATATACCGTGTTTCTCATGTAATAAGGCCGGGTCTTTTTTTTTTTTTTTTTGAGCCCCGAAAAAATGGCTAGGTTGTCTTTTTGGGGGGGGGTGACTTAATTCCTCCCCCTCGCATCTTCGGGCGGGCGGGCAGCGATGGCTTAGATGTTGACCTCGGCGTTGGTGGGGCACTTCGTATCGGGGTCAACGCAGGCAGCACCATATCCGGGTGTGCCACAAAAGTACTTCCTAACGGCAAGCCCCCCCACCACCACTCCCCCCCATTTCGCATGTTTTAATATAGGCCTTAATTTGGGGGGAGGGGCTTAATTTCATTTCATGCCTATAAAACATGCTGGGACTTCCTATTGGGGGAGGCCGTATTGTTGGAGAAACAGGGTGTGTACCCGTGAAAAACTACAAATATATATATATTATATATATATAGGGCCCTCATGAACAGACGAGTACCTAACATGAAGAATGACACCAGACCCACACCCACGAGGGCCACACAAGATGCCACCACCACACTTCCACGTAAAAAGCAGACTCACACCCACACAGAAGATGAGACACGACCACGGACCAGAAGCCGCACTGCAGCTGCATCACTACCCACTTCAAACCCCTCTGAGCCATACATGAAGTGAACTGACCCCCACCATGAAGATGCGGCACGACCACGAACTCGAAGCCAAACAGCAAGATCACAGCTCACCAGCTCAAATCCCCCTAACTAAGACCAACCTGAGCACAACCAAGCCCCCACCTGAACAGAACACACCTCCAGCCAATCAGAACACGGCCAACCCCCCAACCAATCAGAACACAGCCAATCCCCAACCAATGAGAACACACCCCCACCCAATCAGAACACAGCCAAGCCCCCACCCAATCAAGTCACACCCCACTAGCAGTTAAAAGGAAGAAGCAGCTGCAAACTCACATCACTCTGAGAAGCACAGAGCTGAAGACACAAGCCTGAAGATGATGAATGAGACTTCATCGAAACGTTGCCTAGATACTTCCAATCTTACGCGGGAGAAAACCCGAATAACCAAAGATCCACATACAAATACCGAGAACCTCAGAATGAATATATATATATATATATATATATATATATATATATATATATATATATACACATATATACATACATACATACATACATACATATATACATATATACATACATACACATATACATATACATATACATATACATATACATATACATATACATATACATATACATATACATATACATATACATATACATATACATATATATATATATATATATATATATATATATATATATATATATATTTGTAGTTATTTTTCACGGGTACAGGTATGCAGGTCTTGACGTGTTCGGGTCTTTTCCCATGTAAGATTGAGAGCATCTTGGCAAGGTTTCAACGAGGTCCTACTCACCATCTTCAGGCTGGTGCTTTCGGCTTCGTGCTTGTGCGAGCAAAGCTTTACACGGGAAAAGACCCGAACACCTGCATACCTGTACCCATGAAAATTGTGTTCTGGAAGGCCCCAGAAACCTCCTACCCCACCCAGCTCCAGGCTGGATGGATTGCAGGTTGACTTACAACAGTTTAGGATAGGGTAGGATCGTTAATAGCATAGGAATACAGAAGAATAGAATAGAATAAGAATTCACAAATAGAATAGGAATACAGAAGGATAGAATAGAATAAGAATTCACAAATAGAATAGGAATACAGAAGGATAGAATAGAATAAGAATTCACAAATAGAATAGGAATACAGAAGAATAGAATAGAATAAGAATTCACAAATAGAATAGGAATACAGAAGAATAGAATAGAATAAGAATTCACAAATAGAATAGGAATACAGAAGGATAGAATAGAATAAGAATTCACAAATAGAATAGGAATACAGAAGAATAGAATAGAATAAGAATTCACAAATAGAATAGGAATACAGAAGGATAGAATAGAATAAGAATTCACAAATAGAATAGGAATACAGAAGGATAGAATAGAATAGAATAGAATAGAATAGAATAGAATAGAATAGAATTCAGGAATAGAAAAGAATAGAATTCAGGAATAGAATGGAATAGAATAGAATAGGATAGAATAGAATAGAATAGAATTCAGGAATAGAATAGAATAGGAATACAGAATAATAGACTAGAATAGGAACACAGAAGAATAGAATAGAATAGAAAGATGGATGGATGGATGGGATGGGGGGAGAAGAGAAGAATAATGCAATGTAGGATATAAGAGAATGGAATGGAATGGAACAGAATAGAATTCTTTATTGGCCAAGTGTGATCGGACACACAAGGAATTTAGTGAATGTTCTCTACTTGAAAAAATTTCCACCTGTTGCTTCTTGTTTTACACTGAGGTGCATTGGAGAATAAGATGACCCCACCCTCTTCTTTGGGGCAGCCACTCAAATATCGAAACTCTGGTATCACGTCACCCCCCTAGTCCTTTTCATCCTTCGACTAGACATACCCAGTTCCTGCAACCGTTCTTCATATGTTTTAACCTCCAGCCCGCCCAATTGTCTTCGTTGCTCTTCTCTCTACACTTTTTCTATAGCAACGGTCGCCAACCAGTGGGCCATGGCCCACTGGTGGGCCGTGAGAAAATTTTGGTGGGCCGCAAAGAAATCTCACCTCCAGAGCAATTAATCCAGGCTGCGCAGAAACACAAGGCTGCTCAGCCCACACGGCCCACGGGAACCCTCCCCACCCACTCACTCCTTACCCGGCAAACTTGCCTGCTAAGTTTGCTATTTTTCCTTTTATCCGACCATCATCTGTTCTGCTTTGCCCGGAGATTTAGATTAGCTAGGAAGCAGGAAATGGTTGGATTTCTTGCTTTCTAGCTAAGCACAGCCGAACCTCCCTTAGGACTGAAGGTTTGCTTGCAAGCGAATTCAGTGCAGACTCAAGGCAAGCAAATTTGAGAGACTGAGCTAGCCGATGGCAGATAGATAGATCACTGAATGATTCTGTGAGCAACTCAATCTGCCTGCTTTATCTGATGTTGGATAAAAGATGCTTTTTAAAAAATAAAAAATGCAATATTTACATACATGGTGTGTTGTCAGTTAATTTTGTGAGTTTGCTTGCAAGCAAATTTTATGTGACAGACTCAGGTAGCCAATAGCAGATAGATAGATCTCTGAATGAATCTGTGATTCTGTGAGCAACTCAATCTGCCTGCCTGCTTTGCCTGATTTTGGGTAAAAGTTGCTCTTTTTTAATAAAAAAATCAATATTTATATAAATATTTATAATATTGACATACAAGCCATGCCCAGCCAGTCACATGACCACCAAGCCACACCCACAAATTAGGCCATGCCCACAAAACCAGTTAGTGGTCCCTGGGATCTAAAATTATGAGTTTGGTGGTCCCTGAGGTCCAAAAGGTTGGTGACCCCCGATCTACAGTCCTTTGATTTTTGTGCTGAGATCTTACAGTACAGGTAATCCTCAACTTGCAACACAGTTCATTTAGTGACCATTCTAAGTTACAAGGGCACTGAAAAAAGGGCCTTACAGCCAGTCTTCCCTGTTGCAAGCAGCCTTAGGGTCACGTGATCAAAATTCAGATGCTTGGCAACTGGCATGTACTTATGACGGTTGCAATTTCCCAGTGTGTGTGTGAGAGAGAGAGAGAGAGAGAGAGATGCAATCCCCTTTTTTCGATCCTCTGACTAGCCCAGTCGATGGGGAAGCTGGATTCGCTTAACAGCCGTGTCGCTGATTTAATAACTGCGGTAATTCACTTAATGACAGTGGCAAGAAAGATCATAAAATGGGGGTGAAACTCATTGAAACACTTAGCGGTGGAAATGTTGGTTTCCACTATGGAAAGGTGGTGATCGTAAGTCCAAAACAATTGTGGTCCTAAGTCAAGGACTACCTGCCTCAGGTACCAACAGAGCCATCCAATTTTTATTAAATGCTTAGAACGTTTCCTAGCCAGGAATCGAAGGTGGTTTATCTCCCCGCTTTAAAAATAAAGGCTAACCTTAGCTATTATTATGTCACAGCTACACTTAGGGTAGAGTTTTGTTTTTTCCCCCCAATTTTATTTTTTTCCAGATTCTCCAGATTTGTTTTCCTGGAGATCCACCAAGGCAAAATTGATTATGAACCTCTTAATCATGCAATTAATTTCTGCATCTCATCTGTTCTGCTCCTGTTACAAAACGGGCTATTTTTCCTTCTTGTTCAAAAAACAACATTAAAAAAAATCAGCAACAGTTTCCCAAAGAGGAGAGAAATCTAACAGTCTTTTTTTAAAAATTTATAGCTCCTTTATTAACAGAAAAAGCTGCAAATGAAATTAAACAAAATGTTACATGTTACTGAGCACAAAAACAATTTAACCTGGTGCATCAAATGTCAAGCTGAATTAGAGAAATAAAAATTATTCACCAGAGAAATACGTTTCACGTAGACATAAATAGCTAGAAAATATTTGATAAATGTTTAGAAGTTAGAGTTGAATGAACGAACAAACAAATGAAGGGATAAAGGGATTTTGGAAAATCTGATTTCACCAAAAGCGTAAGATCATTTAAAAAAAAAACCATAACCCCAAAATAGCACTAGATAAATACTTGTAAGCCTCTTGTTTCCAGTCTTCTAGATCAGTGCACCAAGACAAATTCCTTGTGTGCCCAATCACACTTGACCAATAAAGAATTCTATTCTATTCTATTCTATTCTATTCTATTCTATTCTATTCTATTCTATTCTATTCTATTCCATTCCATTCCATTCCATTCCATTCTGTTCCATTCCGTTCTGTTCCATTCTGTTCTGTTCCGTTCCATTCAATTTTCTATTCTATTCTATTCTATTCTATTCTATTCTATTCTATTTCTATTTCTATTTCTATTCTATTTCTATTCTATTCAATTCTATTCTATGCTATGCTATGCTATGCTATGCTATGCTATGCTATGCTATGCTATGCTATTCTAATTCTATTTTAATTCAATTCAATTCTATTCTATTTTATTCTATTCTATTCTATTTCTATTCTATATAATGCACTATGTAAATAATTTTGTGGCATTTTAAAAAAATCTGCCTTCCAGTCAGTCTTGGTTCCAGGCCGCTGCAAATTTTCTGGCAATTTTTTTCCCCCCGGAAGTGAGCTGTTATTGCCTGCTTCCGAGGGCTACGAGAATTGGGCTGGCCCAAGTCTCTCAGCTGGCTTTGTGCTTAAAACAGCACAACTCCCAAACCTTCCAGGTGTCTATCCTGGTGCCAACCACACCACCAAACTGGCTCATTTCTTCTTCTTGTTGCTTTGCAGAGATTAATTAGCTGCTTCAAACAAGGATCTTCTAGTTAGTATCTTGGCTTGCTGGAAGGCCTGGCGTGAATCCCGGCCAGCTGCCGTGTCTTAAGCGAGTTTGATTTACATCCTGGCTTAAAAAACACATAAAGGCGGGCTTTGCTGGATCAGATCCCAGAAGCTATTCTGTCTTGAGCTTGGTTGCTTTCTTGGGGGATGTTTCATTACCCAACTAGGTAATACCATCAGTGCTAGAACGGAGAGGGGTTTGCTCTCTGTTCCCTTCACTTCTAGTACTGATGATATTACCTTGTGGGATCATGAAACGTCTGCAAGAAAACAACCAAGCTCAGAGAACATCAAGGACCCCACAGTCCTCCTCTTCCTCTCTACAAGCCCCACTCCCTTCTACGCAGAGAGAGAGAGGGAGAGAGAGAGAGAGAGGGAGGGAGGGAGGTCATGCAATCACTGATATACAAATGTAACTTTAAAGTTTAAAGCATAGATATGCTGAATAGATATTGATAGATACGCTGAATAGATATTGATAGATACGCTGAATAGATATTGATATATAGATAGATATGTGTGTATGTATGTGTGTGTGTCTGTGTATGAATAAAGCATATATATGCTTTATTTAAACTTAATTTGTATATTAGTGATTGCATGATTTGTGTGAATTTCAACTTTAATATATAGATAGATAGATACAGTATATGTGTGTGTGTATGTATGTATGTGTGTATGTGTGTATATATATATATATGTGTGTGTGTGTGTGTGTGTGTGTATCTATGTATGTATCTATATACATATATGTATCTATGTATGTATCTATGTATGTATCTATGTATGTATCTATGTATGTATATGTATATGTATATGGTATTCAGCTTTGTTCGGCTATTTTCCCACGAAATTATAGTTGTGCTTTTAAAGTTGTAGCAACGTTTTGGCAGAATCTCATCTGCCATCATCAGGCTTCTGTATTGATATACAGAATACAGAATCAATACAGAAGCCTGATGATGGCAGATGAGATTCTGCGCACGCTGCTACAACTTTAAAAGCACAACTATAATGACGTGGGAAAATACCCGAACAAAGCTGAATACCACATACATACATACATACATACATACATACATACATACATACATATATATATATATATATATATATAGAGAGAGAGAGAGAGAGAGAGAGACTGCTCAAAAAAATAAAGGGAACACAAAAATAAGACATCCTAGATCTGAATGAATGACATATTCTTATTAAATACTTCTTTCATTACATAGTTGAATGTGCTGACAACAAAATCACACAAAATTATCAATGGAAATAAAATTTAGCAACCCATGGAGGTCTGGATATGGAGTTACACTCAAATTTAAAGTGGAAAAAAACACTACAGGCTGATCCAACTTTGATGTAATGTCCTTAAAACAAGTCAAAATGAGGCTCAGTAGTGTGTGTGGCCTCCACGTGCCTGTATGACCTCCCTACAACGCCTGGGCATGCTCCTGATGAGGTGGCGGATGGTCTCCTGAGGGATCTCCTCCCACACCTGGACTAAAACATCCCCCAACTCCTGGACAGTCTGTGGTGCAACGTGGCGTTGGTGGATGGAGCGAGACATGATGTCCCAGATGTGCTCAATTGGATTCAGGTCTGGGGAACGGGCAGGCCAGTCCATAGCATCAATGCCTTCCTCTTGCAGGAACTTCTGACACACTCCAGCCACATGAGGTCTAGCGTTGTCTTGCATTAGGAGGAACCCAGGGCCAACCGCACCAACATATGGTCTCACAAGGGGTCGGAGGATCTCATCTCGGTACCTAATGGCAGTCAGGCTACCTCTGGCGAGCACATGGAGGGCTGTGCGGCTCCCTAAAGAAATGCCACCCCACACCATTACTGACCCACTGCCAAACCGGTCATGCTGGAGGATGTTGCAGGCAGCAGAACGTTCTCCACGGCGTTTCCAGACCCTGTCACATCTGTCACATGTGCTCAGGGTGAACCTGCTTTCATCTGTTAAGAGCACAGAGCGCCAGTGGTGAATTTGCCAATCTTGGTGTTCTCTGGCAAATGCCAAACGTCCTGCATGGTGTTGGGCTGTAAGCACAACCCCCACCTGTGGACATTGGGCCCTCATACCGCCCTCATGGAGTGTGTTTCTGACCATTTGAGCAGCCACATGCACATTTGTGGCCCGCTGGAGGTCATTTTGCAGGGCTCTGGCAATGCTCCTCCTGTCCCTCCTTGCACAAAGGCGGAGGTAGCAGTCCTGATGCTGGGTTGTTGCCCTCCTACGGCCTCCTCCACGTCTCCTGATGTACTGGGCTGTCTCCTGGTAGCGCCTCCATGCTCTGGACACTACGCTGACAGACACAGCAAGCCTTCTTGCCACAGCTCGAATTGATGTGCCATCCTGGATGAGCTGCACTACCTGAGCCACTTGTGTGGGTTGTAGACTCCGTCTCATGCTACCACTAGAGTGAAAGCACCGCTAGCATTCAAAAGTGACCAAACCATCAGCCAGAAAGCATAGGAACTGAGAAGTGGTCTGTGGTTACCACCTGCAGAACCACTCCTTTATTGGGGATGTCTTGCTAACTGCCTCTGCTTTCCACCTGTTGTCTATTCCATTTGCACAACAACATGTGAAATTGATTGTCAATCAGTGTTGCTACCTAAGTGGACAGTTTGATTTCACAGAAGTGTGATTGACTTGGAGTTACGTTGTGTTGTTTAAGTGTTCCCTTTATTTTTTTGTATCTATCTATCTATCTATAAAATGTATATGTATATATGTATATGTACGGTATATGTATACGTATGTGTATATTTGTTTTCTTAATGTGTGTGTGTGTATATATATATATATATATATATATATATATATATATATATATATATATATATATATATATATATATATATATATTTAAAGCATGTGTGTTTGTATAAAGTTTAAACGAAGGATATATATGCTTTAATTAAACTTTAAACAATTTGTATATTAGTGATTGCATGACCTCTATTTCAACACATACACACACATATACATACACATATATAAATTTTAATATATATATGAGATTCTGCCGAAACATTGCTACAACTTTAAAAGCACAACCATAATGACATGGGAAAATACCCGAACAAAGTGGAATACCATACATGTAAGTACCCGCGAAAACTTAAGAAAACATATATATACATATATACATATACACAGACACAGACATATGGTATTGAGCTTTGTTCGGGTATTTTCCCACGTCATTGTAGTTGTGCTTTTAAAGTTGTAGCAACGTTTTGGCAGAATTTTAAAAGCACAACTACAATGACCTGGGAAAATACCCGAACAAAGCTGAATACCATACATGTAAGTACCCGCGAAAACTTAAGAAAACATACATACATCCATACATCCATCCATATATATTACCCAGGTCATGCAATCACTGATGTACAATTGTGAGTTTAAATAAAGCATATAGCATATATAATGTCTTTGTGTTTGCTGATGCTTTATTTAAACTCACATATTTACATCAGTCATCGCATGATCTTTGTACAGATCCCATATGCTATATAAAATAAATAAGAGAGAAAACTAAAGTGTCTCTAATGGAACCTCCAAAGCCGGGCGCAGTCATTCCTAACGGGGGGGAGGAGGGAGAGGATGAAAGAGCGGCTTTCATCCGGGTCTTTTTTTTTTAACCCTTCCGCCTCTCTACTTCCCCTCCTTCCGCGGGGATGAGAGAGAGCGGGCGGGAAGCGAGAAGTGTCTCCTCACTCAGGAGAAGAAAAAGAAGAAAAAACCACCTCCGCGCGCGCCTCCCCAAAACCCCTCCCTCGTAGAGCTTGCCCAATCAAAACCGGAGGCGGGCGCCCCTGCCTTGAGTCCATTCGCCCCCACCCGCCAAAGGAAGCCGAGTTGACTTGGCTCCGCCCCGTCCCCAACGGTCGGAAGGCGCGAGAGCGCCGCGGGGAGGAGGAGCCCCGCCGAGCCCCGCCTCTTCTCCTTAGAGCGAGTCCCTAACAACCAAGGCAGCGATCGGGCGCAGCGCATGCGCACATCGAGTTTCCCTCCGGACGCCAAGTGAGGCGCACGCGGGGACTTGGGGCTCCCTCGTCTTGCAGCCCCCTCCTTCTCGGTCGTCTCTCCCCCCTCCGGCACCCCGAAACCATGGAAGCGACTCCTCAGGGGAGCAGCCAGGTGCCTGTGAGTAGGAGGAGCTGCACGGTGGTCTGTGGGGTCGGGGGGTCTTTGGTCTCCAGCCCCTCCTCCCCATATTTCTCCTTGGGGGTCCTCTTTGCCTGGGGACCCCGTTCAAGCCCTTCCCCACCTTTTGCAAGGACACTTTGACGTTGAAAAAGTTTAAATCCCCCCTTTAACCTCCCCCTTCCCTGGAAGGACCCCTTCCCCCCATTACAGGGAGTCCTCGACTTACGACCACAGCGGAGCCCAGAATATGTTACTAAGTGAGACATTTTTAAAGGGGGCTTTTCTTTGCCAGGTTTTTTTTTTACAACTTTCTTTTTTTTTTTTTTTGCAACTGTTGTTAAGTGAATCCCTGCGGTTGTTAAGTGAGTAACACTGTTGCTAAGAGCATCGCTTGGATTTGGATGCTCGGCAACTGGACTTGCATGTACGACGATCGCCATATCCTGGGGGTGTCACACCATGGGGACAAGCAATGGGGAAGCCAGATTCGCTTAACGATGGTGTTACGAAGTTATATCGGCTGCGGTGAGCCACTTAACCGGAGCAAATTACTACGTTTGCAGATGATACAACAGTGGTGGGACTCATCTCCGGGTGGGTTGGTGGGGATGAGTCTGCCTACCGAGATGAGGTGGACCGACGGTTGCTTTTGTGGTGTGGAGACAATAACTTGGTCCTCAACACCAAGAAGACCAAGGAGCTGATAGTGGACTATATAGAAGGAACAGATCAGACATCCAGCCCTTGCTTATCAAGGGAGACCGAGGGGAGCCAGTGGCCAGTTTTAAGTTTCTGGGTGTTACCCTAAAAGAGGACCTGACCTGGGGGGCTCACATTGCAGCCCTGGTCAAAAGGGCCCAGCAGAGATTAGACTACCTGAGGCTTCTCAGGAAACAACAACTGGATGGAAAACTGCTGGTGACCTTCTACCGCTGCACCATAGAGAGTATCTTAATTTACTGCACACCTGTGCATGGTTTGCCAATTGCACAGGGGCAGATAGGACAGCACTCCAGAGGGTTAACATCATTGCCCAGAGGATCAATTGGTTGCCCTCTCCCCTCCTTGGAAGAGCTTTATAGCTCCCGCTGCCTTAAGAAAGTTCAAAACATCCTCAAAGATCCATCTCATCCTGGGCACCCCTTTTTTTTTGAACCATTACCATCTGGCAGATGGTTCAGGATAATAATAATAACAGAAATAGGCAGAAAAACAGCTTCAATCCCAGGGCAGTAACTCTATTGAATTCTACTGCAATATTTAATACAATATCAAGGGTTTTCAATTCAATATATATAGAATGGGAAGGATGTGTGTTTGTGTTTTATTTTCATAGTCATAATGTACATGGAAGATGGTAGTTAATTTTGTTGTACGAGGTGCAATGACAATAAAGTAAACTACACTAAAGAAAAGTCGGTCAATGGGGCAAAAGTTGCTTAATAAATGCCTCTCTTAGCAACAGAAATTCTGGGCTTAATTGTGGTCGTAAGTACATTTAGTGAATTAGTTAATGTCTCAGGTTAAATTGAGCGGCTGAATTAAGCTTGAGGATGTACAGGTAGTCTTTGACTTAACGACCACCACGGAGCCCAGAATTTTTTTGTTGCTAAGTGAAACCATTTGTGAAGTGAGTTTTGCCCCCATTTTACAACCTTTCTTGCCGCATTTGTTAAGTGAATCCCTGCAGGTATCAAATTAGTCACACGGTCATTAAGTGAATCTGGCTTCTCCGTTGACTTGGCTTGTCAGAAGGTTGTAAAAGTGGATCACGTGATGGATCACGTCACCCTGGGACACTGCGGCCGTCGTAAATGTGAGCCAGTTGTCAGACATTCTAATGCAAATCACGTGACCGGGGAGATCCGGCGACGGTCGTAAGTGTGAAAAAATGGTCCTAAGTCCCTTTTTTCCAGTGCCGTCGTAACTTCCAATGGTCACTCAGTGAACTTGTTGTAAGTTGAGGAACTCCCTATATTGCCTAGCCCAGGTGTGAAGTCTCACAGACTGCAAAACGCTCCCTGTGAGTTTGTTCAGCTAGTCCATAAAGAATCTTTCCGAACAGTTGTGATATTAAACGTTGCCACATCTGTTGTGCCAGGGCTCGCTGGAGGATTGGGAGAGGGTGTTGTGGACTTGTGTGTGTGTGTGTCGGGAATTTCTCTTCTGATCTGCACACCACACAAAAGGGACAAAAATGCCACCCTCCGTTTTTACATCTTGATCTTTTTGCTCCTTTGGAACAAGGACAAGCTGCCTTCTGTTGTTTTGTGATAGTGAGACAGATGTTGTGCATTTGTCTGAGTGCAGCTGGCTGTTTGTTTTCCAAATTCCTTGATAAAAGCTGCGGTATCCTTTTCTCCTGCTTTGTGCTTGCGGAAAACATTCAAAATGCATCCTAATTATAGAATTATAGATAGAATTATAGATAGAAGAGAACTTGATTAAGAAAATATTAATGTGCAGAAATGAAGAGATCAATTTTGGCAATTAAAGAAAAAGAACAAACTGAATATTATACGATATGGGATTTATTTTATCAATGGATGAAAAATAAAGAGGGATAATGATAAGATATATTTGGTACAGTAATAAAGTAAGAATATAGTTATTGATATTGCAGTAAGAAGTTTGGATTAATTACAGTTGTAATGATTATTGCACAATATATCTGTATCCAGCTGACACACTGTTTTAAATGACACATGGATTTGTGGCAAAAAATAAGCTAAAATTTATGACCAAAATGCATCCTAATTGATATACTTTTCAGATGTAATTAAGATAGGATGATGCTTGGGGTGTAAATTAATCATCTTCAGCTGTCAATCTTCACAGCAGCTTTTGATTGATTTATGAAGCATTAATGTATGTGGATTACACACCGCCATTCCTCAAGTATAGAAAACCAGTTCAGGCTCTCGTGAACTCAAGGTTTGGAGGTTACTTTCCAGCCACGAGTGGTCCTCGACTTACGACCACAATTAAGCTCAGAATTTCTGTTGCTAAGTGAGACATTCGTTCACAAATGAGTTTTTCCCCCATTTTAAAACCTTTCTTCCCACAATTGTTATGTGAGTAACAATTAACGAGTAACTCGGTTTATTAAGTAAAGCTGGCTTCACCATTGACTTTGCTTGTCAGAAAGTTGCAAAAGGTTTAGGTGCAACCGTCATAAATATGAACCAGTTGCCAAGCGTCTGAATTTTGATTACGTGACCAGGGGGATGCTGCAACGGTCGTAAGTATGAAAAAACAGTCATAAGTCCCTCTTTCTTCAGTGCCATTGTACCTTCAAACGGTCACTAAATGAACTGTTGCAAGTCGATGACTGTCTGTACAAGCTAATAAATATTTAACTTTGATCTCTTGCAGCTTTATGAAGGCTGTGCCAAACCTCACAGGGACTAGGTACTTGTATTAATGTGCTATGTTCTACCCATGAAGCTTCCTTTGAAGCCATCAGCAGAAATGGGGAGCGATGGCCCTTTAATGACTTGTGGACTTCAACTCCCACAATTCCTGAGCCAGTCCAAAGTCCCTTTTTCCAGTGCCGTTGTAACTTTGAACGGTCACTAAACAAACTCTGGTAAATCAGGGACCACCTGTGCACTGTTTTATGCTTCACAGGTTCATTTATGCTGAAACCGGATGGAATCCATATTGCCTACAGATTTGATGCAGGAGTTTGCAGTCTTTCTTTTTACTGTGTGACTGTGTGTGTGTGTGAGAGTGAGTGAGTGAGTGAGTGACAGAGAGAGAAACAGAGAGAGAGAAAAAGAGAGACACAGAGGGAGACAGACAGAGAGAAAGAGAAAGAGAGACAGAAAGAGACAGAGACAGAGAGAAAGACTGGGAGAGAGAGAAATGCAGAGAGAGGGGGAGGAGGAGAGAGACAGAAGGAGAGAGAAAGACAGAGAGAGAAAAAAACTGTGAAACGGAGAGGGAGAAAAGGAGAGAAATACAGAGAGAGAGAGAGTGGGAGAGAGAGAGAAATGCAGAGAGAGGGAGAGAGAGAAAGAGACAGGGAGAGAAAGAGAGACAGAGACAGAAAGAGAGAGAGAGAAAGACAGGGAGACAGGGAGAGGGAGAAAGGGAGAGAAATAGAGGGAGACAGAAAGACAGAGACAGAGAGAGAGACAGAGAGAGAGAGAGAGACAGAGAGAGAGAGAGAGAGAGAGAGAGAAAGAGAGAAAGACAGGGAGAGGGAGAAAGGGAGAGAAATAGAGACAGAGAGAAAGAAAGAGACAGAGAGAGAGACAGAGGGGGGAGAGAGACAGAGAGAGATCCGTGTGCATATCATCCCTAACAAAAGGTGACGTTTGGTGTGTCCAGTTAAGCGTGAGCGTTTCCTACCTGCGTGTGTGGGGAATGTAACCTGATGTGATCATTTCTGAAAGGTGTGAGATGAGGCCGGCTAAAAGAAAAGGTCCTCACCTTTATGACAGCAGCCGCAGAAGAAGCGAAAGGGGCCTGTGCAGCTCTTTGTTTGGCCTTGCCATGTTCCCTTGTCCGTACTTCACACGTGTTTCTGGTGAGAGGGATGTTGTGGTAGCCGCCCAGATGACTGCAATTCCCACGTACGACTTGGCTGTAGAACCAATCTCCTCCTGGCTCCACCCATCCTGTGTCAAAACGAAACAACAGGTAGTCCTCGACGTACGACCATAATCGCTAAACTCAATTACGGTCATACGTCACGGACTGCCTGAACGTCCTTTTGGCACAAGGTCCGTAGAGGCAGGCAGGAAGAGATTCGTTGTAAGTCGTGATAGTCGTAAAGTGGGTCACCACCCCCATGACCACTTCCAGGTGTATGACTTTTTTTTTTTTTTTTTGCAGTTTTTAAGCAAAGTGGTCATTAAGAGAATGCCAGAGTTGTGAAACAAACCCATGGTTTGCAATGGGGTGTTTTCCCCCCCCTCCCGGAAACCAGGATTTACATAATAACACGTGATCATGTGACTGTGGGTTGCTGCAAATGGATGTAATGGCAAGCGCTTTGCTGAATGCCCAAAATGCAGTCATGTGACTGTAGGGTGGCACTGTCAGAACTTATGACTATGGGTCATAAGTAAGAGCCAGTTTGGTCTAGTGTAGTGGTTAAGGTACAGGGTTAGAAACTGGGTGTCAATACATTCTAGTTCGGCTTTTGGAAGGAAAGCTGGCTGGGTGACTTTGGGCCGCTCACCAGGAGACGGTGAGTTCTAGTCCCACCTTAGTCATGAGAGCTGGCTGAGTGATTTTGAACCAAACACCAGGAGACGGTGAGTTCTAGTCTCACCATAGGCATGGAAAGTGTGCTGGGTGACTTTGTGCCAATCACCAGGAGACGGTGAGTTCTAGTCCCGCCTTACGAATGAAAATCAGCTGGGTGACTTTGGGCCAATCGCCAGGAGACGTGAGTTCTAGTCCCGCCTTAGTCAGAGCTGCTTGCGTGACTTTGGCCCAATCATCAGGAGACTGTGAGCTCTAGTCCCGCCTTGGACCAATCAGCAGGAGACCACGAGCTCTAGTCTCACTGTAGGCATGAAAGCTGGCTGGGTGACTTTGGGCCAATCACCAGGAGACGGTGAGTTCTAGTCCCGCCTTAGGCATGAAAGCTGGCTGGGTGACTTTGGGCCAATCACCAGGAGACGGTGAGTTCTAGTCCCGCCTTAGGCATGAAAGCTGGCTGGGTGACTTTGGGCCAATCACCAGGAGACGGTGAGTTCTAGTCCTGCCTTAGGCATGAAAGCTGGCGGGTGACTTTGTGCCAATCACCAGGAGATGGTGAGTTCTAGTCCCGCCTTAGCCATGAAAGCTGGCTGGGTGACTTTGGGCCAATCACCAGGAGATGGTGAGTTCTAGTCCCGCCTTAGGCATGAAAGCTGGCTGGGTGACTTTGGGCCAATCACCAGGAGATGGTGAGTTCTAGTCCCGCCTTAGGCATGAAAGCTGGCGGGGTGACTTTGTGCCAATCACCAGGAGATGGTGAGTTCTAGTCCCGCCTTAGCCATGAAAGCTGGCTGGGTGACTTTGGGCCAATCACCAGGAGACGGTGAGTTCTAGTCCCGCCTTAGGCATGAAAGCTGGCTGGGTGACTTTGGGCCAATCACCAGGAGAAAATGAATTCTAGTCCTGCCTTATGCACGAAAGTCCAGCTGGGTAACCTTGGGCCAGTGTCCCTCTCTCTCAGCCCAACCCACCTCACAGGGTGGTTGTTGGGGGAAAAATGGGAGGAGGAAAGTGGTGCGCTGGATACATTTGCTACCTTGAAAGTTACTGTATTTGTAAAAATAACATAGGTGGGATACAAAAAAGTACTTTTTTGGGGGTGGTGTGTCTGTTGTAACTTTAGTCTCTAAGCAATCGGTCGTAAACCGAGGACTGCCCTTATTGAATTGTCTTGTGAAGATACAAAGGCAGCAGAGGATTAAAAAGGCAGAGATGAAAGGACAAAAGAACTCTTTGATATAGACTGAGCTCTGCTTCCTTTTTTCCCTTACTCTTTCAACAATCCTCCTTTCTTCTTTCTTTTTCATCCTCTGCCTTGTCACCTGGGTGGAATTCACGCCACACCGGAAGACCCCTTGCAAGGACCAAAGGACGATGTATTGATTTTGCTCGTAGTAATTTGCTCTGGGCCGCAACTGAAACCTGTCTTTTTCTTTTTTTTTTTCCGCCCGGAGGCGGCTGCTAGCTTGTTGCTTCTGGAGAGAAGAAACCTGAGTTCACTTTCATCTTGGTCTCTTTCCCTGAAAAAATCAGTTTATTTGAAAGCATATTGTAGAAATGTGGAGCGTAGAGAAGGGAGCTGTCTCACCCAGAATTTATTACTGTACTTGTTCCTCTTTTGTAGATACAAATCTTACTTCGCTTGGAACCTTAACCTGGCCGTCTGCATCAAATATAGTTTGAAATACACACACATGCATACTACCATGTGCATATATACTGAGCATTTTGTGTCACTGTTCAGAAATAGAACACGTTGCACATTTTGTAACTAACATGTGCCAGGATGCTGCCTACTGAAATCCATTTTCCGACTGTCAGTATCCATAGTCTCCTCATATAAATTGGAATTTCCTCCAATGACATTTCTCTCCCCCACAACCTACCCAAAACTTCCGGCACAACTGCGGTATCCATATATATATGGAATTGAATTCTATATTATGTGGACAAAACTCTGCATTTATGATTAGTAACTCTTTTGATAAGCAGGTGCCTGGAAAGGTTGTGTTCTGATTCCTTTGGGAGTATTTAAAGCCATACCCAGGGGGAAGAATTGTTTCCTAACCTTATGATTTTGGGAACGATTATTCGAGTCACGCACCATTCTGTCGTAAAAATAACTCAATAAAAGAGAAACACAGACAAACCAGAAGCAATAAATCCTACTTTGAGATCAGAGGTTTATTTCATGAGCAATTTGGAATATGAACAGCCATCCATAACATAACATTTCAGTAAGATAATACTTACAAACACCCCATTGCAATGAGGTTCACTGACATAGCTGAGTCCAGCAAGGAGTAGCCATTGTCAGTGGCCATAATCTGAGATAAAACCCCGTTTTATATAGTCTTTTCTCGACATCTCTTTTGTCCCTCTGGAAGATGACTAGAGTAACTTCCTCATTCACTCTGCCATCCTGTCGCTTGGCACTTGTTTGGAAAACTCCTGTCATCTGCACTTTTGGGTTCCGTATTCTTGTAATGTTCCAGGCAGTTATATCAAAAATAGGCCCCGAACTGATCTAATTGCAACTATTAATTTTACACAATTGCAGATTACAAATGTCCTGTTAAGCCTGAATTCCCCAACGAGTGTTAAGGAAAACAAACTAAACAGAATGTGTAGTGTAGTCAGATAGGCAGACAGGTAAATGTGTGAGATAAGTTTGTATTTTAGTTAACACGCAGTAAAAAAACAGATACGCTTGTGCTATCAAAAATATAGTTTATTCCATTAGAATTATAGCATAGTCAAAATAAACGGTCCATTAGTCATGTATCATTTTAGTCAGTCCAGTCGAGGATACTCAATTTGCAAGAGGATACTCAATTTGCAAAGTCCGTGTTGAATAGCCAATGTCAGTTCACTTACAATAAATCAGTCCGTATTATCTCTTCTCTCCGTTGAGAAAAACAACACTCCTTTCTCTCCGTTCCAGTAAGGAAAACGCAGTCATCAATCCATCCAGTAATTAGGGATCATTAAGCCAGAGAGAGAGAGCTGCAATTGACTTGCTTCTTTTATGGTGCTTTACAACCACACCCTTAATTACATTCTTGTAGTTAAAGTTACACACACTTTAACCAACAAACCATGATAACTTATTTATTATTTTTACCCAAACCAGTTAGGGTAAACAATGTTATCCCTAACATGTCCTTTAGTTTGCGTCTTTTACCAAGTTAGTGCTTTCATATATATCATATAAGAAGCAATAAAAGCCAGGTTTAAGGTTAGAAAGCATAGACACAGGTAGAGAGCCAAGGGTCTTGCCTCACACATACTTTGTTGGCTTTGTACGTGGTAGTATGGGGTTGCTGCACGCAGCTTTCTCACACAAAGATCGCATGGTTTATTTGGAAACTGGTGGCAGAAAAAGGCATGCCATCTTTGCATTGTGTGGTGTCTGCCCTCTGCGTTGTTTGTTTGTTTGTTTTTGTTTTATTTTCAGTTATTTATTTTTATTTACTTTTTTTAAAAAAAAATTGTTGAATTTTAATGCTTTTCATGTTCTTATATTTATGCTTTGATGGCACCGCTAGCCGCCCAGGTACACACTGGCTGTCGAGACAGGTGGCATGTAAATTTAACAAATAGGCAAAACGATAGACATACTTTTAACCCAAGCGAGTTTAAACTCGGTTACTGTAACCGAGTTTAAATATGCTTGAGTTAAACACACGCCTATCATTTCGTCAAAAAAATTTAAAAAGTAAATAAATAAAAATAAT
Organism: Notechis scutatus; assembly: GCF_049901735.1. Lineage (NCBI taxonomy): Eukaryota > Metazoa > Chordata > Lepidosauria > Squamata > Elapidae > Notechis > Notechis scutatus. The sequence goes on from NC_142012.1 coordinate 797,238, forward strand.
AAACTGCTGGAAGTTGGAGGCACTGATCACATGCTACAAAAGTCGTAACTGTGAAAAACGGTCCTAAGTCACCTTTTTTCAGTGCCGTCGTAACTTTGAAGGATCATTAAACAAACTGTTGTAAGTTAAGGACCACCTGCATACCGCTTCATAGTGCTCCACAGCCCTCTTTAAGCAGTTTGCAGAGTCTGGGTCCTCATTTTACCGAACTCGGAGGGAGGGAAGGCCGAGTCAACCTTGAGCTGGTCAGCATCGAACTCCTGGCCGTTGGCTGAGTCAGCCTGCAATGCTGCATCCTAACCACCGTGACTCTTAACAAGAGAGAAGGAAGGAAGGAAGAGAAACAAAGAAAGAAAAGGAGAAAGAGAAAGGAGGGAGGGAGGGAGGAAGGAAAAGAAAGGAGAGGGAGAGAAAAAGAGAAGGGAAATAAGAGATGGAGGGAGCAGGAGAAAGAAATGAATCGGGGGGGAAAAAGAAGGGAAGGAAAGAAGGAGACAGTAGAGGGAAGGAAAGAAAAGAAAGGGGGAAAGAAAAGGGCACGAAGGAAGGAGAGAGGGAGGGAAGGAGAGAAAATAGCAACAGCACATAGGTTTATACCTATCTTATATATAAGATCTTTTCGGACGTCGCGGAAAACTATTTTCATGCTATTCATAATTATTAATTCCAGTATTTTGATAGGGGCATAGCAATAGCACTTATATACCACTTTCCACTGCTTTCCAGCCCCCTCTAAGCGGTTTACAGAGTCAATATCTCGACTCCAACAATCTGGGTCCTCGTTTGACCCACCTCGGGAGGACGAAAGGCTAAATCAACCTTAAGCCGGTCAGGATCAAACTCCCGGCAGTGGGCAGAGTCAACCCGCAATACTGCCCTTTAACCAGTGTGCCACCAGGGTTCCTTATGGCTGGCTACATCACACTTAACGACTGTTGCAGCAGCATTCCCAGGGTCACGTGATCAGACTTTGGGTGATTGGCACATGCCCCGGGGTTTACAACCATCGCAGTGTCCTTAGGGTCACGTGCTCCCCTTCGGTGACCTTCCTAGCTGACTTCTGAGAGGCCGAGTCCATGCGGGGAAGCCGGATTCACTTATTCGCTTCAGAACTGCAGCGCTCCGCTTAACGACCGTGGCAAAAAAAAGGGTTGTAAAATGGGGCACCATTCATTGAACAGCTAACTGCAGTCCTTAGCAACAGAAGTTTGGGATCCAATTGCGGTTGTAAGTCGAGGATTGCTTGATCTTAAAAAAAATAAATGCCTTAAATACCCTGAGACAGATTAAAGCTTGGTATACCATTTTGCGAGTGGTGCGGTGGTGGCCTAGAGGTGGAGCTCTCGCCTCACAATCAGGAGGCTGTGAGTTCGATCCCAGGTAGGAGGCGGGTATTTCTCTCTCTCTGGCCATGGTGAGAATATATCTGCCGAACAAAACTCCGCATTGGCAACGGGAAAGGCCCCCGGCCAGTAAACGCTCTGCTAGCTCCATCCAGTTTGCCCAGACTCCGCCCCCAGTGATTTATGGGTTCGTGACAATGATGACGATGACACGCAGGGTTCATTTTAAGACGGTTTTGTGTGTTTCAGCCGATCGCGACGACGCCCCCGCAGCCTGGCTTGAAAGAAGAGCTCCTGAGCCAAAGCAGCAGCGAGACGCAAATCTCAAACACCAGCGGCGTGTCCTTGGGAGAAGCGATTAGGCGGAGGTCTCTCATGACTCAGGTAAGTGTGAGACACCCCCACCCCCCTCCAGGGCAGCCATTTTCTGGCATCCGGTCAGAATCCAGGTAGTCCTCGACTTACAACAGTCCAAAAAAAGGGGGCAAAACTCACTTAACAAATGTCTCACATGACAACATAAATTGTGGCTAGGCTCAATTGTGGTCGTAGGTTGAGGACTACCTCTATATACTTCTGTTTCCCCGAAAATAAGATCGGATCTTATTTTCTTTTGGGCCCAAAAATAAACCCTAGGGTTTATTTTAAACCCTATTTTTGGTGGGGGTCTAATTCCCCCCCTCTCTCAATGTATAGGAGGCTCACTTCTTCTGCTTTGTCATGGGGGGCAGGAGGTCGCGTAGTGGTGGAGTCGGACTCTGAGGGAGAGGAGGAGCAGCTGACAGGGAGTTGGAAGTGTGGCTCCGGAGGTTGTGGAGGAGGCTGGGGAAGGGCAGAGGCCGGCTGGGCAGTCAGAGGAGGACCCAGGCCCATCCCCTCTCCATCCTAGGGCACGCAGGGAGGAATAGAGAAGGAAACAGCTTGGCTTACGAGAGAGGAAGCGGCCATGATCCCCCTCATTGGTTGCAGCTGGGGAGAATAGTATATAAGAGAGACGATTACAACACAGCGTTACCAGAAGCAAAACGTGTTTTATTTGGGGCTGAAGTTATCTTGGTTGGTGCCCTTCCAACAGACTATGCCTTGTGTATCTCTTGAAGTTGGTAATTGTTAGGGATATACACCCTAGCAGAATGTGCACGGCAGTCAGGCAGGCAGGCAATATATGAGATAAACGTTGTTGTAGTTTACACTCAGTAAAACAGATACAATGTGCTAGTTAAATAGTTTATTCCAGTAAGATTTAAATGCATAGTCAAACAGTCCATATATCATACACTAAGTTCAGTCCGTCCGGGGATTAATCAGTTGCAAAGTCCAGTGTCGAAAAAGAGGTCAGTAAACTTACAAATTATCAGTCCAGTAATATATCTCTTTTTGCAGTGGAGATATGAAGAAAATCAAACCTCTTTTCTTCGTTCAGCAATAGCAGGGAAAACACGCAGTTATCACCATCAAAATCCATCATTGTCAGCAATCCAGTAAAAGCCAGGAAACAGTGAGCTCTCTTGCTCCCTCTTATGGTGATTTTTACAACCGCACCCAAAATACATGTTTTACAGTTAAAGTGATACACTTAAACTCACTAACATAGTTTATATATATTGTTTTACCCAAACTAAGGTAACCAATGTTATTCCTAACAGTAATTACTTATTCTGGTGCGTTGTGGAAATTCCTTCATTGTAGTTTGTTTGGTTTTTTATTTTACCTCTGTCTGCTCATTGAGTTCGGACTGTATTGCTTCCTTTTGAAGATTATTTTTGAATATGTTTTATCTCCAACTGGGCATTATTGAACAGCGGCGCCAAGTTGGAGGCATTAAAGGACATTTATTTATGTTTTGGATTTTGTTACGTTTGTGTTACACGCCGGGGTCATCACACTTAGTGTGGCAGAGCCGCCATTGCAAGGTGGGGGGAGGGGGGTTTGAACTGCCCGATGCGCCCTGTACCGGCTTCCCTCAGCCAGGCCATCCACATCCCAACACCGGCCTCGCCTCATGGCGGCAGCTTTGTCAACTCCATCCAGCAGAACTCCGCGTGGCCCCCGGCCCACTTCTGCTTGCTCACAGCCGCAATGTAGCAGGAGGATGAATGACACACTGGTACCACAGCCACAAGGAGGGGGGTGGACCTGCCCCATGTGTCCCGCACCAGCTTACCTCAGAACCGCCGCAGCCAGGCCATCCACGCCCCGACACCTGTCTCGCCTCATAGCTGTGGCACCAACCCACCACTCAGCCTCCTGCTCCATCGCAGCTGCGAGCAAGCCGACATGGGCCAGCAGCCACATGGGCTCCCGCTGCAAATGGCTTGGGTGGTGTTGCCATGAGGCAGGTCTCGGGGCGTGGATGGTCTGACTGGGGCGTTCCTGAGGTAAGCTGGTGCGGGGCACATGAGGCAGCTCCACCACTGCACCTTGTGGTGGCAGTACTGCGAGCAACCAGACAGAATGGGCAAGCGGCCAGCTGTGCAGGCTCTTAAGTAGGGCTTATTTGGAGGGGGAGGTGGATGTAGGGCTTATATTAGGTGCACATCTAAAAACGTATGATTTGATTGCTTATTGTACCCTATGACTATTATGTGTTGTACCTTGTGATTTTTGACTCTTGACGAATGTATCTTTTCTTTTATGTACACTGAGAGCATTTGCACCAAGACAAATTCCTTGTGTGTCCAATCACACTTGGCCAATAAAGAATTCTGTTCTGTTCTACTCTGTTCTATTCTATTCTATTCTGTTCTGTTCTGTTCTCCGTTCCGTCTATTCTGTTCTGTTCTTTCCTTATTCTATTCTATTCTATTCTATTCTATTCTATTCTATTCTATTCTATTCTATTCTTTCCTTATTCTTTCCTTATTCTTTCCTTATTCTATTCTGTTCTATTATTATATTACATTACATTACATTATTCTGTTCTATTCTATTCTATTCTATTCCATTCTTCCTCATTCTATTCTATTCTATTCTATTCTATTCTATTCTATTCTATTCTATTCTATTCTATTCTATTCTATTCTATTCTATTCTATTCTATTCTATTCTTTCCTTATTCTATTCTGTTCTATTATTATATTACATTACATTACATTATTCTGTTCTATTCTATTCTATTCTATTCCATTCTTCCTCATTCTATTCTATTCTATTCTATTCTATTCTATTCTATTCTATTCTATTCTATTCTATTCTATTCTATTCTATTCTATTCTATTCTATTCTTTCCTTATTCTATTCTGTTCTATTATTATATTACATTACATTACATTACATTATTCTGTTCTGTTCTATTCTGTTCTGTTCTGTCCTGTCCTGTCCTGTCCTGTCCTGTCCTGTCCTGTCCTGTCCTATCCTATCCTATCCTATCCTATCCTATCCTATCCTATCCTATGGCTTATTTTCAGGATAAGTTTTATTTTCAGGGAAACGATATATTTGTGTGTGTGTATACATATACATACATACACACACATACACACGTCCTCAACCTATGACCACAACACACACACATACACACACACACACACACACACACACCCCTTCCTTCTCTTCCTTCAGGACCCAGAAGCCTGGTATCGTCTTTGTGCTGAAACGGATATCAGCAATCTCGTGGGTTGGAGGCTGGGCCAAACCCCAGGCGGCTGCAACGTAACAGAATTTCCGACTATGGAGGAAGGCCTGCTCACCCCCACCGTGAATTTTAGAAGACCTCAAGCGTCTGGAATGACCCACTCCCCCATCCTGGGTGAGTTTGGCCCTCCTGTTTTTTTTGGTTTTTCTTTTAAATAGCATTAACAGGAGTTGGTTTGTAAGCTTCAGAAAGGAACCGTTAGAGCCGGGTGTCTCAACCGTGGCAACTTTAAGACGTGTGGACTTCAACTCCCAGAATTCTCCAGCTAGACATGTTGGCTGTGGAATTCTGGGAGTTGAAGTCCACCCATCTTAAAGCATGTTATGTTGCCTGAGTAATCCACCCTTGTTAAAACATGTGGGCTGGGCAAATCTGAGAGTTAAAGTCCACCGCAAAACCATGATGGCTGGGAATTGTGGGAGTTGAAGTCCATCCATTTTAATGGATGTTGGCTAGGGAATTGTGGGAGTTGGAAGTTCATCCATCGTAAAGCATGCTGGCTGGGGGATTCTGGAATGGAGTAAAATAGGAATAGCTAATAGAAGAATAGAATAGAAATACAGAATACAATAGGGAATGGAACCAAATGGAATAGAATAGGAATAGAAAATAGAAGAATGGAATGGAATAGAATGGAATAGAATAGAAATATAGAATAGAACAGAATAGAATAGAATAGAATAGAATATAGAATAGAATATAGAATAGGATAGAATAGAATAGAAATACAGAATAGAATAATGGAATGCAATAGAGTAGAATAGAATAGAATAGAAATATAGAGTAGAATAGAATAATAGAATAGAATAGGATAGAATAGAATAGACTAGACTAGACTAGAATAGAATAGAATAGAATAGAATAGAATAGAATAGAATAGAATAGAAATACAGAATAGAATAATGGAATGCAATAGAGTAGAACAGAAAATATGGAATGGAATAAAATAGGAATAGATAATTGAAGTATAGAATAGAATAGAACAAATACAGAATAGAATAGGGAATGAAACTGAATGGAATAAAATAGGAATAGAAAATAGAAGAATGGAATGGAATGGAATAGAAATACAGAATAGAATAGGGAATGGAATGGAATGGAATAACGAAATGGAAAGGAATAAAAGAGGAATAGAAAATAGAAGAATAGAATAGAGTAACTTTATTGTCACTTTGAATGTACACCAATTGGCATACATTAAAAATGAAATTTCATTGCATGCAGCTCTCTGAAGCGTCACCAGCTCCAGTTTTACACTACATGGAGATGACAAGATAAATAAATGAATACAAAATTAAGCATATACCCACCGATATTATATGACACAGAGAAACAACACAGTCTCTAGTTAATGCGTGTTTATGGCGAGAAAAACGAATCTTGTGAGTTTGCCAGCCAGATGGGATAAGGGAACAAAGCTGTTACAAAATCTGATAGTCCTGCTAGAAATATTTCAAAACCTCCTCGTCGAGAGGAGCAACAGGCACAGACCATAAAGTGGGTGCGTGGGGGGGTGTCTTAAAACACAGTTTGCATTTAAGTCTCTGTTAATATGCTTCAAGTAGTCCTCCTTCGGGGACAAAAGAACTTCCTTTTTTCTCTCCAGAAAATGCTATCCTTTTAAAGAACATTTCAGTCTCGGGGTTTTTTTAAAGACATCAAGAGGCCAGGCTTTTAAAAAGTCAATTGGAGAATACCCCCTTCCCCCCCCCCCCCCAATAAATAGATTTCTGTGCCAGTGAGAGACGGGCTAAGTAGTCGGTGTCACCTGTCGCCTACACCGGCGGATCTGCCTAGTAACCGAAGGATTAGCGTTTCCACAGGAAAGGAAGGCAGGCCGACATAAACCACCTACATGCTCCCCCTGCGTATATGACAGGCAGGTTTTCCCAACACAGGAAGTTGAACATTTATGAAATCCCGGCTTTGACTTGTCTTAAAATGGAGCCTCCTGTTGTGGTTCGTTGGCAGCCTGTGCAGACGGCAGTGGAATCGGACAGTGGGGAAGAACGGGGACCACTCAGGGAGTCTGGAGAGGACTCGGACGAGGGTCCTGTATCCGATGCAGAGATGGGGCCAGGACCATCTGGGAGTGGGGTGCTGCCTTTCGGAGTCTGGCAGCAGCGAGGCAGAGGAACAAGGGGAGCCTGTTCCCAGTGCGCGTGTGCGCAGAGCTGCCAGAAGGCAAGAACAGTTAAGACAAAAGGGGCGACTCAGGAGTAAGTCTGGGAGGTGATGGCCCCTCCCCTAAGGGATAAAAATCAGGCCAAGATGATGAAATCTTTGCAGGAAGCAAAGTCATTCAATCGGTTCAGAGTCATCCTTGAAGCTCTTTGTGCTTCGGTTGGCTTTTGTTGTACTTCAGTTGGTTTCTTTTCTAGTTCGTTTGATACTTGTTTTTGGCAGCACTTCACAGAACTGAAAGGTGGGTGCTTATCTTGAGGGACTTTTTGAGATTAATTCTGGCTGGGAATGAAAACGATTCCCAGCATTGCAATAAAATAGGTTTGGCTTTTAAAGCAAGTTTGTGAATAATTACGGTTTACGAAGCCTGGGTCAGAACCCCTCCACCAGCTAATGATGCTTCACTGGACGCTGAAACGAGACAGGACATTTCTAGACTTATAGTTACTGTTTTTGTTGACCATGTTTTGGACTTGATTCTCTGCAGCCAAAGGCTGTTTCTGGGAGAGTTTTTTTCTCCAGCCAAAGGGGGCAAAGTTGGAGCTAATAAGGGGACTCCTACTGATTATGTGACTGTGTTGCCTTTGTACCACACCCCTTTGGGTCAACACAATCACATTCTCTTCTATTGGAATCTTTTCACTTTCCCAGTTTTGAGCAAATACTATTGCAGCTGCAGTTAGCACATGAATAATTAAATATGTCTTTTTTATTTTACTATAACATGGAAATTCTGATCCCAGAATTTGTGGTCATAAGTCGAGGACTTTCCCATCTGGAGTCCTGAATCTCAGTCCACCTCCGAAAACCCCGCCGTCACCGATGAGCCTTCCTGGAGGATGTTCTGTTCCTCCAGCTGCGCATGCAACATCCCTGATTTCTCATCTGGCCCAAACTTAATTAGTTTTTTTTTTTTTAAATCAGAACGTCACAGAAGAGTTTATCAAATGCTTTGCGGAGTCACTGCTTTGGCCCCCATCTCGGAAGGAAGCGACCTCATCGAAAAACTGAATTAATAATTGGGAGGCCGGCTTCGTGGTGAATTAATGGCAATGACTAATGACTGCCAGGGGCGTTTCTTCCCGGAGGCAAACCCAGCAAATGGGTAGGGGGGGGGGAGTTTTTAGGGGAAGGGGTGGCTTTGTGGTGTTTGTGGCACAGGCCAAACAGAGCACAAAGACGATTAGAATTAGAATTAGAATACAGAAAATGGAATGGAATGGAATAGAAAACATGGAATGGAAGGAAATAGAATGGAATGGAATAAAAAATAGTAAATAGAATGGAATGGAGTAGAATAGGACAGGACAGAACAGAAAAGAACGGAATAGAATATTTGGAATGGAATGTGATGGAATACAAAAAATGGAATGGAATAAAAGGGAATAGAGTGGAATGGAACAGAACCGAATCGAATATATGGAATGGAGTGGAATGGAATGGAATGGAATGGAATGAAAGGGAATAGAGTGGAGTGGAATGGATCAGAACCGAACCGAACAAAACAGAATATGGAATGGAATGGAAAGAGTGGAATGGAATGAAAGGGAATAGAGTGGAATGGAACAGAACCGAATGGAGTGGAATGGAATGAAAGGGAATAGAATGGAATGGAATGGATCAGAACTGAACCGAACAAAACAGAATATATGGAATGGAATAAAAAATGGAATGGAATGAAAGGGAATAGAGTGGAATGGAACAGAACTGAATCGAATATATGGAATGGCGTGGAATGGAATGAAAGGGAATAGAGTGGAGTGGAATGGATCAGAACCGAACCGAACAAAACAGAATATATGGAATGGAATAGAAAAAATGGAATGGAATGAAAGGGAATAGAGTAGAGTGGAATGGATCAGAACCGAACCGAACAAAACAGAATATATGGAATGGAATAGAAAAAATGGAATGGAATGAAAGGGAATAGAGTGGAATGGAACAGAACCGAATCGAATATATGGAATGGAGTGGAATGGAATGAAAGGGAATAGAGTGGAGTGGAATGGATCAGAACCGAACCGAACAAAACAGAATATATGGAATGGAATAGAAAAAATGGAATGGAATGAAAGGGAATAGAATAGAATGGAATGGATCAGACTGGAACCAAACAGAACTGAATATATGGCATGGAATAAAATAGACTAGACTAGATAAAATACTATAAAATACAGAATGGCCTGGCATAGCTTCAATGACCATTCAATCAGTAAACCAGTGTTTCAGAACCTTCGCCATTTTAAGATGTGGTGGACTTCAACTCCCAGAATTCCCCAGCCAGCCGAGTATCTTAAAGCGGCCAAGGTCCAGAAACACGGGATGAGACTGGTAGGGGGCTCGCTCGTTTGCAAGGACATCCCTGGGCTGCCAGTGGGCGACTTAGATTTCCTTCAAAATACCTCCTTTTAGGCTTCAAAGAAATGCAAGCCCGCAACAACCTGGGACATCATCAGGAATTTGGCCAATGCCGGAAAAAACTACTTCCTGGAGAGTTGGAGGAAGGAGAGACGAGAAGCGTAGGCCAAAATCTAGCTTGACATTTTGGATCCTTTAAAAAAAAATAAAAATTAGTCGTACATGCCCACAAAAATGAGGTAGGGTCCCCGGAGAATTAAAATAGATAATGCTGCAGCACCAGAACGGTTGTAAGCGATCCTATGCAAAACCCTTTTAAAAAGCATGACTAAGGGAGTTAAATTTGGATTCTATAATACACAGATATTTTAGAATTTATTTATTTATTTTTTAAAGGAAATCCTGGAAGCGATATACCACCTACGCCCCGATGCTTTGTATTTTAACTTCTTCGTCGCCGGCTTTGGCTCAGTTTATCCTTAGCTTGGAGTTACAATTTGGATTTTCAGTTGGGGATCACTTGAGGGTTTGGATGGTCCTTCCCACCTGGGCTATGTAGTAAAGACAGTCCTCCATTTAACATTCATTTAGGGACCGCTCGAACGGACACTGCCAAAAAAGCGACTTACGACCGTTTTTCACACTTAACGACCGTTGTAGCCTCCCGGTTGACTTTGTTCGCCAGCAGGTTGCCCAAGGGGATCAGGTGACCCTGCGACACTGCGACCGTCATAAATACGAGCCTGTTGCCAAGCGTTTGAATTTTGATCCCGTGACCCTGAGGATCCTGCAACGGTCGTAAATGTGAAAAACGGTCCTAAGTCCCTTTTTTCCTTCCGCGATGCTGTAGCTTCATACGGTTTACTAAAGGAACAGTTGTTAGCCAAGGAGCATCTGTTTTAAGTTGTGTTGATTAGCAAGTTGGGCCGTTTCCTTTGGTCATCCTGGTAATTGTGATCTTTGCAGAGATGGCGGATAGCCAACTTTCTCCCAACCTCCCACTGCTGACGACAAACGCCACTCAAGGCCAGACTTTCTTCAACGAGACCGTCTTTCGGGCGACAGGCTTGGATTTTGCTCCCTTGAGGTAAGGCTAAACTCCCCCCAACCTGTTTGGCTTCAGACAAAGGATGGTCTGGTTTGGTCTAACCGTTTGGCTAGGTTTAAATCCTTTCTAGATCATGGCTTACCAGCAGGAAGAGAAGATGTGTAGCTCTGGGGTCTCTGGAGCTCTCTGAGCTGGGTGGCTTTCTTGCAGGCGTTTCATGACCCAAGTAGGGAACATCATCAGTGTTAGAAGGCAGTAGGGTTTGCTCTCTGTTTGTATACAGTGGTTGCCTGTCACCACCAAGGAACTATCAAGAATACTCTCAATAATATTGACAGGACAATGTATAAATGGAGAGGAAAACCACTCCCTTCTAGCACTGATGATGTTAGTTATTTTGGTAATGAAACGTCTGGAAGAAAACCAAGCGCAGAGAGCACCAAGGACCTCCCAGCCCTCCTCCTCCTCCTCCTCCTCCTCCTCCTCCTCCTCCTCCTCCTCCTCCTCCTCCTCCTCCTCCTCCTCCTCCTCCTCCTCCTCCTCCTCCTCCTCCTCCTCCTCGTAAACCCCACTCCTTCTAGCATTGATGGTATTACCTGATTGGGTCATGAAACGTCTGCAAGAAATTCAGCAAGGTCAGAGAGCACCAAGGACCCCACAGACCTCCTCCTACCCCTCCTCCTCCTCCCCATTCCCTCTTAGCACAAAAGATGTGACCTAGTTGGGTCACAGAACATCTGCAAAGAAAACCACCAAGCTCAGAGAGCACCAAGGACCCCCCTCCACCTAAACCTTGTAGCCTGGGGGGGTCCAGAAACGATTTCCCTTTGACGTTGTTGTTGGACTGTAATACAGGCTCTTTTTTTCCTCCTTCCGTTTCCAGGGCAACTCCGGATGTTTCCACCACAGCCGCCGAGAGACCCTTGGCACATTTGCCATCGGCCAAACCGTGCAACTGGCATCCCAAGATGTTGGCCCAGAATCCTCCCAGGAGGCATCCCTCTCCCAGCATCCCCTGGCTTTCAGCCTCACGGCTCCAAACAACACCACCCTGGGCAGCTGCTTATCGCAACACTCTCTGATTTTTCCTGATTTGCCCGTACCTGCCCAGTCGGAGAATTGGCCAATGCTTCACGCTGACCTTCGTGCCAAAACCCTGGACCCCAAGGAGGAGACTTCACGGCGGCCGCTTCCACCAAACCAACCCCTGGCCACGCAGCGTCTTCCGGACGAAAGTTGGAGAGCTATGCCCAGCCAGGATTTGTTCCTTTCGGACAACAGCCTGCCAGCCCCTCCTCTCCTCCTCGACTTGCTGGACGATGAGATGGGCTTACCCAAGCACGGCGGCTTCTTATCTTCCGAAGGCTCTTCTGGTAAAAGCGGCTTGGGAAAGGATCCGGGAGAAAATGTGCTTCAACGGCTGACGGTGAACACGGATCTGTCGGAAAGCGCGCCCAAACTGATGCTAGAACCGCGCCAGTCGAAAGGCCAAACCACTCCTCCCCCCGAGTTGCCCCGGCCATTGACAGAGGCAGCAGGGAAGCCCTGGAGACGTGCCAGCGATCCGGGAGCTTTCTCGGACAACTTTTCTCCCGCCTTGGTGTCCTCCGGAGCTCATCCGTTTAGTTCGCTGGATTCTTCCGTGATTCCCGAAAGATCTCTGGCGCCGACTCACCAGCGGGCGGGCGAGAAGTTTCAAAGTGGGGCCGAAGAAGACCAACAAAAATTTACACCGGCTGTGGTCGGGAATAAACCTCATGCTTCGTCATCCTTCCAGCCAGTCCCGACAGCCGCAGATGTCAGGGAGCGGACGGACACCATGAAAGCCATCCTAACCAGCGTGAGCCAAAACGAACTCACACTCTCTGACGGGAACGTAGAGAGAGAGCCCAGAAATACGGGAATCTCTCCTTTTGACGAGGCGTCCTTCGTTGCACATCTGGCTCACCCGATTCATCATTCCACCCCCGGTTTTTGGGCAACCAGAAGCTTGAACTGCGACGCGCCCGGCACGGCATTCCCGTCCCGATCAGGATTCCAACATCCTCTTTCTTGCTTGCACGAAGAGATGTCAAAGACCTCGCATGCCAATGCGCGCAATTCTTCGACGGTGGAGCCTCGTGGAAACCCTTGCTCGTTTCCCACAAAGGAGAGTGATATGTCGCATGGTGCCCCGGGCTTACAAAATGAAAAGAAGCGACGGTTTTACCATTCTGCAGCCTCTGAAAGGCCGGATTCAGTCCATGCCTTCTCTGAATTTCATGGAGAAGGTGGGAGCGTGGCACCTGAGCTCTTCGGCTGAGAAACTGCCTGACGTGTCAGCAGTACCAGGTTTGGGTACACCTGTACCTGGCTCTAGGGGCGTCTCCCCCATGCGGAAGGCCTACAGCGCAATCGCCGATTCCTTGAACCGCATCCTGCTCAAGCAGCAGAGTCTAGCTGACCTCAAGGCTGCCTCTTTTTATGGGCCGAGCTCCATGATCGATCTTCACAGCTCTCAAAAAGAGGTTCCTCCGCCTGCCTTGCCCTTTACCCGCTCGCAGTCGGAAACCTCGGTGAGCGCCCTCAGCCGCGAGATTTCGAGGACAGACATCGGGAGCGAAACCAGACCCAATGATGCTCTTCAGCGAGCGGACGTCTGCGCCAACGTTTCAACGGACTCTCGGCTCAAGCCGACGGTCGCGGCGGAGGAAGCCGCCCTTCACCGACGTTACAAAGCTGTGCCCGTCTTTGTAACGGTCTCCAGTGACGAGGAAAGTGTTAGTACGGGGAGCCATTCGGACCCCCTAATTAGGAGCAGAAGGGTGGCCGAGCTCCTGCGAGGGGAAACCAGCTCGCTTGAGGGGAGCAAAGAAATATTGGGTGGCCCCCAAGAGAAGACGAGAGAATTGTCGGGCTGCGGGTTTCGTGCCAGTCAAACGAGGATGGATTATTTTCGAGAGCTTTCCCCGGATCATTTAAACCAAGGGACCGATTCCAGAACGGACAGCTGTACGGATTTGAGGGTGTCGTCCAGACAGTCTTCCAGATCTTCTCCGGCTTTGAACAAGTTGCAGAGCAGTTTGGAAGATGAATTGCAAGCTTCCAATTACAGCGAGCTCAATATAGATGAGAGAATACCGGTAAGGTTCATCACAGTCCTCTTTTTATTCTTCTTTTATTCTTTAAGGGGTAAGGCGGGACTAGAACTCACTGTCTCCTAGTGATTGGGCCAAAATTACCCAGCTGACTTTCATGCCTACGACTGGACTAGAACTCACTGTCTCCTAAAGTCACCCAACTGGCTTTTATGCCTAAGGCGGGACTAGAACTCACCGTCTCCTGGTGATTGGCCTAAAGTCACCCAACTGGCTTTTATGCCTAAGGCGGGACTAGAACTCACCGTCTCCTGGTGATTGGCCTAAAGTCACCCAACTGGCTTTTATGCCTAAGGCGGGACTAGAACTCACCGTCTCCTGGTGATTGGCCTAAAGTCACCCAACTGGCTTTTATGCCTAAGGCGGGACTAGAACTCACCGTCTCTTGGTGATTGGCCCAAAGTCACCCAACTGGCTTTTATGCCTAAGGCGGGACTAGAACTCACCGTCTCCTGGTGATTGGCCTAAAGTCACCCAACTGGCTTTTATGCCTAAGGTGGGACTAGAACTCACCGTCTCCTGGTGATTGGCCTAAAGTCACCCAACTGGCTTTTATGCCTAAGGCGGGACTAGAACTCACCGTCTCCTGGTGATTGGCCTAAAGTCACCCAACTGGCTTTTATGCCTAAGGCGGGACTAGAACTCACCGTCTCCTGGTGATTGGCCTAAAGTCACCCAACTGGCTTTTATGCCTAAGGCGGGACTAGAACTCACCGTCTCCTGGTGATTGGTCCAAAGTCACCCAGCCAGCTTTCATGCCTAAGGCGGGACTAGAACTCACAGTCACATGGTGATTGGCCCAAAGTCACCCAATCTTCTTTCATGCCTAAGAAGAGTGTAGAACTCACCATCTCTTGGTGATTGGCCCAAAGTCCCCCAGCCAGCTGTCAGTACCGTTGTAACATCGAACAGTCACTAAATGAAGTAAGTTGAGGAATACCTGTGTCTGTGGGCCACCAGAGGCCTCCTTAGGTATGACTGTCTAAAGACAGAGAGCCCTCAGAAATAAAATCCCCATAGAGTACACCACTTCACTTAGTGACCATTCGAACTTACAACAGCCCTGAAAAGGGGACTTACGACTAGTCTTCACACTTAACGACCATTGCATATTTCCCCCCCCCCCCCCGGGTCATGTGATCCAAATTCAGACGCATAACAACTGATTCCTATTTATGACGGTCACAGCATCCCGGGGTCACATGATCCCCTTTTTGCGACCTTCTGACAAGCAAAGTCAAGGTTGAAGCCGGATTCCCTTAATGACCCTGTTATTCATTTAACAACAGCAGGGATTCCCTGAACAGCTTTGGCAAGTAAGGTCGTAAAAATGGGCCCAAGCTCACTTAGCAACTGTCTTGCTTAGTGTTGTGGTTCGCCGGCAGCAAGTGTGGAGGGCTGAGGAGAGCGAGGACTCAGATGAGGGGCCAGGACCATCAGGGAGTGGAGTACTGCCTTCAGAGATTGTGGGGGCTGGCAGCAGTGATGAGGAAATTCCCGAGGAGCCTGTGCCAAGTGCGCATGAGCTCATAGGAAAGAGCAGCTGCAGCAGCACGGGCGATTCGGGAGTAAGGCTGCAAGGTGATGGCCCCTCCTTCAAGAAGTTAAAAGCCAGCTGTGAATCAGACGTTCTTCGCAGGAAGCAAAGACGTTTTGAAACTCAGCCTCGTGGACATTACAGTATCTTAATTTGGTATTTGAAGACTCTTGTGTTGTGAAATATTTCTCATCTGTGATTCTTGGCAGCCTCGCAAACTTTTGGCAGGGTTTGTGCTTATCAAAGTTAATTAGTTTGCAGCAGCCTTTTAACCGGCGATTCGTAAGACTCATTAAAAGGTTTCTGTTCCCTTTGATGATTGCTTGTCTTACTAGAAAAGGGTTTGGGTCAGAACACTTAGCGACAGGAATTTTAGACTCAACTTATGTCCGTAAGTCGAGGACTACAGGCATTCAAAGTCCTCTTTCAACGTCACTTGCTGTTTTTTCCTCCCATGTGCCTCTTTTGTCCTCCCTTGTGAAATGATGGTGTTTGGGGGTGTCAGATGTTGAACTGAATGTCGCCCAAGGCCAAACCCGTCTTGTTAGCTTGCTTCTTCGGCACCTTCACGGCCTCCCTGTCTCCCACCCAGGTGTACCTCCACAACCTGGGCATTGATCAGTCGCCTTCTTCGATTCTGACTCCGTTCGTGCCTCGGGGACCCATACGAGAAATTGAATTCTCTCCGACGGATCTCCGGACGTTGAAAGCATCGTCGGATTTATTCTGCCTGCACCTCTCGGAAGGTACGCTGGGGAAACTTGTCTTGGGCTTCACCGGAGGGGATTAGGTTGATCTGGCAGGTGGGTTGAGTTGGGCAGGAAAAAAAATGGAAGAATGAATGAATATTGTTTCCATCTTTGTGCATATAAGATATGACCTTTATAGTCACTTTTTCTGTACACACATTAAAAATGAAATTCTGATGCCTGCTCTCAAAAGAATGTCTCTCTCTGTGTGTGTATACACATACACACACACCCATACATACACCCATACAGATGCTATATGGAATAGACTAGACCTAGACCTGGGAATGGGAATAGGAATGGGAATGGAATGGGAATGGAACGGAACAGAACAGAACAGAACAGAACAGAACAGAATATAATAAAATAAAATAGAATAGAATTCTTTATTGGCCAAGTGTGGTTGGACACACAAGGAATTTGTCTTTGGTGCAAATGCTCTCAGTGTCCATAAAATAAAAGATACATTCATAAAGAGTCAATAATCATCAGGTACAACACTTAATAATATATATTACATACATACATACATACATACATACATACATACATACATACATACATACATACATACATACAAAATAGAAATACCTCTCACGCATCATCACAAAACCTCCAGAACCGCAAAGCCTGCAAACTTGAAATTTGGCACCTATGTTCCTCTTGGCTTCTAGGTGCTCACTAAGAAAGGATTTTTCCAAAGGATCCTCAGAGCATTTAGAGCATTTCCTATATTATTATTATTATTAACACGCTCTGATGCTAAGGAGTTCTACTCCCCCTCCCCACCTGAAAAGAAATCCCTTCCAAAGGCAAAACACAAGCAGAGGAGTTTCAGTTTTAGTTTCACAGCAGCACCAAGCAGCTTTAGGACAGAACAGTTGAGCTAAGCCACGCCCAGGCTCCTTGCTGTCTCCTTGCTCACACAGCAAATACTGTTTCAGTTTCCAAACAGCCCTCAACTCACACACTGACAGGACGCTAGCCAGATGAATACCGATGGATGCTGGTAGGCAGAGGCGGAATTTTTTTTCTCCTTATTTTCCTCCCCCAAAACTAAACCCGATCACATAGTTTCGTAGTGAAGCATAGGTATCAATCTTTGTGCGTGTGTGCATGTGCGTGTCTATGTATACATACACACACATACACACATGTACACATACATACACATACACACATACACACATATTAATCACAGTCCATTTTGAATATCTAACAGAAAAAAAAGCCTTGAGAGTTAATAAGGTTGATACTATATTCTACATATTATATACTGTGTTCTGTGTGCTATATATTATATACTATATATGCTATATCCTGTATAGTATACCATATACCAAGTTTCTCACTGCTGTTTACATATAACAGGTGGTCCTCGACTTACAACCGCAGTTGAGCCCAAAATTTCTGTCGCTAGTCAAGATAGTTGCTAAGTGAGCTTTGCCCCATTTTACGACCGTTCTTCTCTGTTGCCAAGTGGATCACTGCAATTATCAAATCAATAACCCTGTTCTCAAGTGAATCTGGCTCCCCCAGGTGACTTTCCTTATTAGAAGGTCGCAAAAGGGGATCACGCGACACACACCCCCCACCCCCGGGGACGCTGCGCCTGTCGTAAATACGAGTCAGTCGTGCAACAGTCTGAAATTTGACCTCCTGACCACAAGGAGGCCACAGCAGTCGTAAGCGTGAAATACGTTCCCAGGTCACTTTTTCCAGTGCCGTTGTAACTTTGAACGGCCATTAAATGAATGGTTGTAAGTCAAGGACTCCCTGTGATAGCCGTTGATGTTCACATGTTGATGGTTATCCGACACATCTGGAGCGATTTTGTCTCTTTCGAAGAACTGTCGGCAACCGACTGTGCTTGTTTTGTTGTCTGACAACCACTTTTGAGGGGAATCGACCTCTGGTGGGATTCAAATTTTTTTATTACCTGTTCTGTGGGGATGGCTTGGTGGGCGTGGCTTGGTGGGCGTGGCAGGGGAAGGTTACTGCAAAATCCCCCTTCCCTCCCCACTCGACTAGCCTGCTTTCCAGCTCCATTCTCCTGGGCAGGGCAACCAAAGGAGACCCAGACGATCAGCTGGGAGGCAGAGAAGAGATGGGGTTGGCAGGGCCAGTCAGAGGTGGTACTTGCCGGTTCTCCAAACTACTCAAGATTTCCGCTACCGGTTCTCCAGAACCGGTCCAAACCTGCTGAATATACCACCTCTGGACATCACCCTTTGAGGACCTTGTGCCAAAGGTGATCTGCACAAACCCAGGTTCAATCGAGGTTAAAGAGAACCTGCAGATGTCCGAGAAGACTCTCCAATCCTTCAGGTCCGAGTTGACCCAAAGATGTTTTTTTCCCAAAGGAAACTAGACCTTCTTGGGGGGGTTGTTCCTTGAAGACCTTTTGCTTCTCATCCAAGAAGCTTCTTCAGGTCGAACTGGAGAAGAACGGAAGAAGCTTCTCGGATGAGAAGCAACACGTTTTCAGAAAAATAAAGCAAGAAAGTCCGGTTGCCTTTTGGAAAAAGCACCACTGGGACAGAACCAGGATAGCCTTATGTGCAAATTTGGGGGTGCCCAGGCCGGGCTCAAGAAGCTCACCATAACTCCAGAGCGGTGGTGGGATACAAATTTTTTTTACTACCGGTTCTGTGGGGTGGCCATGGCAGGGGAAGGTTACAGCAAAATCCCCCTTCCTTCCCCTCCCCACTAACCTGCTTTCCAGCTCCCTTCTCCTGTGCAGGGCAACCAAAGGAGACCCAGCCGATCAGCTGGGACTCAATGGGAGACAGGCAAGAGATGGGGTTGGCGGGGCCAGTCAGAGGTGGGATTGGCCAGTTCTCCCAAATACTCCAAATAATACTACCTCTGGAATCGACCCTAATCAGACAACCTGACATCCCTTTAATTTTCTTTCCAAAGACTCGCACTCTCCGAAAGACGCTACGCAGTTGACCTTCGACTCTTCGCTGCTGGGTGGGCCCTCTCTGGCAGGATCGACCGTTGTCTCTGACTCGTCACAACCCGCCAAGCCTTCTCCGCAACACACCAGTGATCTCCAGCCGAGCGGCTCTCCCTGGAAACCTCGTGCTGTCACACCCCCGCGCACCACCTCTGTTCCCGAGTCCCTGCCTGCTCCCGTTTCAACCGAAGAGACTCAAGTCATCCCAGGATCTCCCTCCAGCTTGGAAAGATCCACAACACGTCTGGCGTCGCCAGAGGACAATTTAGACCCGACCAAACTCGGCGCGAGTCGAGTAAAATCCGGGTCTTCGTCTCAGGACCGTGATGAGAAGCCTGCAAGCGAAGGAATCCGATCTTCGGGCACAATTCCTGGTGGAGAGAGAGACGATTCCTTCACAAGGTCAAACATCCCAGAAGAGAGCCAGAAGCTTCCAGCGGAGGTTGACTCCAGACCTTCCAGTACAAAATTCAGATCTCGTTTATCCCTCTCTTCTTCTTCCGGTTCGCTAAAACCAATCGACCGCGACGATTTATCCGGAGATCCTGGATCGATCCAGAGAAGCACGCTAGGCATTCAAAGAGGCTGGTCATGGGATGAGGGCATGGACAAGCAGGAGATAACCGGTAGCTTAAAATGGGAAGATCTGCAGAGGGTGGACTTCTTCGCCGAGGAGCCAGCGGTATCTCAAGAGCTCAAGCCGGGATCCCAGAGAGCGAACGAAGACCGCGGGAGGATGCAACCCATTGCGCGATCCGATCCCGAAGGTTGCCCCAGGACGGCTGTGAATTGGAATCTCCCCATTCCAACAGGCAGGTCTACAGATAGTCAAGCAAGCCCTTCTTCTCCAACCCTCCAAGGGATCCAGTCCGTTTCCAATACGGACGACGTGTCTAAACTCTTGAGAGGCTTCCCGCGAGTCGAGCAGAAAGCAAACGGAAGTCATCCGAAAGAGATGGGCGGCTCGCAGGAAAGCGCCGACAGTAGCAGCGTGGACTCTCTGGGCCTCAGAGTGAAGACACTCCTCCAGTATGGACATCCTGCGATGCACAGAACGCCTCGGATGGAGGAGCGCGATGGGTCCAGTGCGAAAGAGCCCTCTGTTTCGGGCACCGGCTCAGCGTTCAGCAGAGGGGGCGTCGGTGCCCAAGGAAGCAATAACGGGAGCAGTATGGACTCGTTGGCGATACGGGTCCAAACCCTCCTGGAAGAGGAGCAGCCTGTGCTGCATGCAACTCAGATACTCCGGAGCGTCGAGGAAGAAGAAGAAAAAGCCCGCGGTAAGGATGCTCCACGTTGTGTGATTTATTGATCACCTTTATCTGCCACATTTTATTTATTTTATACATTTGTAAGCCACCTTTATTACTTTTTACACATATCTCAAGGTGGTGAACATATCCAACACACCTTCCTCCTGCTATTTTCCCCACAACAACAACCCTGTGAGGGGGGCTGGTCTCAGAGAGAGAGACAGAGAGACACAGAGAGAGACAGACACAAAGAAAGAGAGAGAGGGAGGGAGAGGGAGAGATTTTGTTGTCACCCAGTTGGTTTGCATGCCTGGGTTGGGACTAGAACCCACCATCTCCTGGTGATTGGCCCAAAGTCACACGCAGCCAGCTTTCATGCCTAAGGCAGGACTAGAACTCACCGTCTCCTGGTGATTGGCCCAAAGTCACCCAGCCAGCTTTCATGCTTAAGGCAGGACTAGAACTCACCGTCTCCTGGTGATTGGCCCAAAGTCACCCAGCCATCTTTCATGCTTAAGGCAGGACTAGAACTCACCATCTCCTGGTGATTGGCCCAAAGTCACCCAGCCAGCTTTCATGCCTAAGGCAGGACTAGAACTCACCGTCTCCTGGTGATTGGCCCAAAGTCACCCAGCCAGCTTTCATGCCTAAGGCAGGACTAGAACTCACCGTCTCCTGGTGATTGGCCCAAAGTCACCCAGCCACCTTTCATGCTTAAGGCGGAACTAGAACTCACCATCTCCTGGCGATTGGGCCAGAGAGTCACCCAAGACAGACTCACCATCTCCTGGCGATTTTGTTCCTGAGGCAGACTAGAATTTTGTGCAGAGCCTTAGTATCCCTTGTTTAATTGGGTCCAACCCGACCATGCCAGATTATTTTTTCTTTTCAATTGTACTTGGAAACGAAGGAGAGGCAAAGGATTTCCGGAGCTTCGGTGGAAAGACTCGTTTGCTGTTAAGGACAATTATGTCCCACGAGAGTTGCTACGTCAGAGGGTTGTATAATTGATATTTTCAGTAATTAGTAATCCGTTTACAAAACACAACTGATTTCCTGAGAGCAAACCTGCTACCGTTGCTCCCTCTGCCTCTCCGTCTCTTCCTTTCCCTTCCTCCCTTTCTCTCCTTTTCTCCCTTTCTCTCCCTCGCTCTCTTTCCGTCTCCTTCCCTCTTCCCTTGCTCCCTCTGCCTCTCCGTCTCTTCCTTTCCCTTCCTCCCTCTCTCTCCTTTTCTCTCCTCCCTTTCTCTCCCTCGCTCTCTTTCCGTCTCCTTCCCTCTTCCTTTGCTCCCTCTGCCTTTCCGTCTCTTCCTTTCCCTTCCTCCTCTCTCTCTCCTTTTCTCTCCTCCCTTTTTCTCCTCGCTCTCTTTCCGTCTCCTTCCCTCTTCCCTTGCTCCCTCTGCCTCTCCGTCTCTTCCTTTCCCTTCCTCCCTTTCTCTCCTTTTTCTCTCTCCTCCTTTCTCTCCCCTCGCTCTCTTTCCGTCTCCTTCCCTCTTCCCTTGCTCCCTCTGCCTCTCCGTCTCTTCCTTTCCCTTCCTCCCTTTCTCTCCTTTTCTCTCCTCCCTTTCTCTCCCTCGCTCTCTTTCCGTCTCCTTCCCTCTTCCCTTGCTCCCTCTGCCTCTCCGTCTCTTCCTTTCCCTTCTTTCTCTCTCTCTCTCTCTCTCTCTCTCTCCTTTTCTCTCTCCTTCTGCCTCTTTCCCTCTCTGCCTCACTCTCTCTTTCCCTTTCTCTCTCTCCTTGTGCCTCTCTCCCTCTCACAGCCTGGGTGAAACTAAAACTGGCTACGGAGCCTCAATACTTCATTCCTGAACTGACCGAAGAAGACAGGCAGATGTTAGAACGGATGAAGCGAGAGCAGCTTTCAACTTCTGGAGAAACTGAACATCTGGAGGTAAAACTCCAAACTTGAGGGGGGAGGACGACAATTACAAAAGCCTTGAGACCTGGACTAATCAATACGTTTTTGCCTGCAGGAAACTTTTCTCATCAGCCATTTTCTAAGTAATAAAAGGGGGCGAGGAAGTTTACACTAATGTCTTCCCAATAACGAGACTCTTAGTGAGATGAAATTCCCATCTGATAAACTCTTGTGAAGTTCTGCTTAAAGAAACGGTACCATTCATAGCATCTCTTCTGATGTGGGTCTTGTCTGTTTCCAGCCTGAGCTCAGGACGGCTGCGACGCTTGGGCTGGCCCAGGGGTGAGCTTCCTGGTGTGTGGTTTTCTGGCGTGTTTCGAAGCAGGCACATGAATGCTCCCTTTCTTCTCTTCTTCTTCTTCTTCTTCTTCTTCTTCTTCTTCTTCTTCTTCTTCTTCTTCTTCTTCTTCTTCTTCTTCTTCTTCTTCTTCTTCTTCTTCTTCTTCCTTCTCCTTCTCCTTCTCCTTCCTCCTTCTCCTTCTCCTTCTCCTCCTCCTTCTCCTTCTCCTTCTCCTTCTCCTTCTCCTTCCTTCCTTCCTTCCTTCCCTTCCCTTCCTTCTTCTTCTTCTTCTTCTTCCTCCTCCTCCTCCTCCTCCTCCTCCTCCTCCTCTCCTCCTCCTCCTCCTCCTCCTCCTCCTCCTCCTCTTCCTCTTCTTCTTCTTCTTCTTCTTCTTCTTCTTCTTCTTCTTCTTCTCCTTCTCCTTCTCCTTCTCCTTCTCCTTCTCCTTCTCCTTCTCCTCCTTCTTCTCCTTCCTCCTTCCTCCTTCCTCTTTTTAATTGATAGCAGAAATTCCCTGTCATAGGAGGTGGATCTATCCAGCATGGGAACCTCTTCATGCTTCTGAAGAAGAGCTTTCTTGCTCTTTGACTGACGGCTGCCCAATCTGTGTTTGATCGATGTGGTTCTCGCTTTTCTTTGAGAAAGTGGCCAGATGTTGCCTACCCCTTGGGCAGCTCCACACAAAGCAAGTGGAGGCAACATTGATTGCTTTGTATCCTTCCTTCCTCCCTCCCTCCTCCCTCCCTCCCTCCCCTCCCTTCCTTCCTTCCTTCCTTCCTTCCTTCCTTCTTCCTTCCTCCCTCCCTCCCCTCCCTCCCTCCCTTCCTTTCTCCCTCCCTGCCTCCTTCCCACTCCTCCCTCCCTCACCTTCCTTTCTCATTTCCTCCCTTCCTCTTTTCCCCCCCCTCCCTCCCTTCCTGAAAGGCTAACAGGTTCATATTAAAGCTGAATATTAAAATTCAGAAAAATGAAGATTGGTTTTTTTTTTTTTAATATCTAGTTTTCTGCTGGATGCCTGTTTCTCTGGTCTCCGTTCACCTCTGATCTTGTCACAGCTATTTTCTGTTATTAAGAAGAAAGTCTAAGGAAAGGAATAACTCCCACGGGGTGACAGTGGGCTCCTGAGTTCTTTAGATGGGCCTTTCAGAAAGGAAATGAAATCCCAGACATGCCAGTGTTGCTGGAAGCTTTCTGATTTAGATCAGAATTTTCCTACCTCTGTAAAATTAGCAGGTACAGATCTGTTTCTCCAAAGAAATGTAATAATCGGTTGTTGATTTGCAGATATTCAAAGCTATTTGCATGGAGCCCTTTCCTTTCCTTGACTTGAAAGAAAAAGAAACCTCACCTGAGATTCTGACCCTTATTTTGATTTCTGGTTTAATAGGCGCAAGTCGGAGGCTAGAATTGTTTTTATCACTTCCCGCCCTTGCAAAGATTCAGTAAAAGATTATTTGGTAACAACCAGTCCTGATACCGTCTTGGATATGTCACATCCACCGGGGGGAAAAAAAGCTTGCAAAAGAAATGTCACCTCTTCCTTTCTCCCCCAAATTACATTGGAAGATTCTTTTTCATAAGAGGACTGCACCTTTTCTATTATTATTTTAGATGGGTAGGTAGGTAGATAAATGGATGTATGGGTGGATAGACAGGTAGGAAGGAAGGTGGGTAGGTAGGTAGGATAGATACTGAGAGATATTGAGATAGATATCAAGATTGATGGATGGACAGGTAGGAAGATTAGGTAGCAGTAGTGGGCTTCAAATTTTTTTACTACTGGTCCTGTGGGCGTGGCTTGGTGGGTGTGGCAGGGGGAAGGATACTGCAACATTTCCATTCCCTCCCCATCCCACTAACCTGCTTTCCAGCTCCAGTCTCCTGTGCAGGGCAACCAAAGAAGACCCAGCCGATCAGCTGGGACTCAATAGGAGGCAGAGAAGAGATGGGGTTGGCGGGGTCAGTCAGAGGTGGGATTGGCTGTTTCTCCAGAACTACTCTAAATTTCCACTGCCGGTTCTCCAGAACTGGTCAGAACCTGCTGAATACCACCTTAGGTAGGTAGGTAGTTAGGTAGATAGATAAGATAGATAGGTAGATAGATAGATAGATAGATAGATAGATAGATAGATAGATAGATAGATAGATAGATAGATAGATAGATAGATAGATAGATAAGATAGATAGATAAGATAGATAGATAGATAGATAGATAATTGAGATAGATATAAAGATGGATGGATGGACAGACAGGAAGATTAGATAGGTAGGTGGATGGATGGATGGATAATTAGAGAGAGCTTGATATAGATATTATAGATATCAAGATGGATGGATGAAAAGGATGGATAGATGGATGAAAAGGATGGATGGACGGATGAAAAGGATGGATGGATGGATGAAAAGGATGGATGGATGGATGAAAAGGATGGATGGATGGATGAAAAGGATGGATGGATGGATGAAAAGGATGGATGGACGGATGAAAAGGATGGATGGACGGATGAAAAGGATGGATGGATGGATGAAAAGGATGGATGGATGGATGAAAAGGATGGATGGATGGATGAAAAGGATGGATGGACGGATGAAAAGGATGGATGGACGGATGAAAAGGATGGATGGACGGATGAAAAGGATGGATGGATGGACATACAGGAAGATTAGGTAAGTAGGTAGGTGGATGGATGGATAATTAGAGAGAGATTGATATTGATAGCTATCAAGATGGGTGGATGGATGAAAAGGATGGATGGGTGGATGAAAAGGATGGATGGATGGACAGATAGATGAATAAGCAGACAGGCAGGCAGGCAGACAGATTGTTTTTGAAGGGCTGCAGAGAGAAATTGGGTGCCTGGGCCTTCCCAAACTCACTTCCTGCTGAGAAAAATGTCAAACCCAATCGAAAGAATTAATAACAACACCTCAACATCTTTATTTATCATCAGCTTTGGCAGGTGAATGAAATCTGTTTTCTATGCATGACTCACCACCAGCACCGCTCTCCTGGCACGTAAGGTGTAAAGAAATGATTTCAGTTGTGCAGCCCTCGCCTTGTGTTGTCTCCCGGGAAACCTGCCAAGCCCAATTGCCTTCCAGTCTTCAGTTCACATAATCGTTCTATTTTGTAGCGTCCTTTGTGACTGCTTTTTTGTTTTCCCTTCGCTTCTTATTGATTTGTTTTTGTTTTTATCTTTACGCATTCGATGTGTGTTAATCGCTTGGCGGTTATACTATTCTTTTTGGAAAGCAAGCAACCGTTGGAAACCTTTGGTTTATTTTTTTTTAGAATATGGCACATAACTGGTGAGAATTAAAACAACTACCTAGCCACACCGGTTTTACGCAGCTCTTCACCATCTTTACAGTTTATTTTTTTTGTTTCTTCCTTTTTGATTTGGCGGCCTGATGGCATCTCTTCACAATTCCGTCCCCAGAAAGAAAGCTGAATTGACCACCAATCCCCAGAGGATAAATATCTACTTCTACAAGTCCTTAGGATTCCTGGAGAGGATTTAAATGGGGATACTTTCTGTCATCATCAATATTTATTTAATTTGTATCTCGCCTTTATTATTTTTACAAAAAACTCAAGGTGGCAAATATCCAGCACACCTTGTTCCTTTCATGTCTAAGGCAGGATTAGAACTCACCGTCTCCTGGTGATTGGCCCAAAGTCACCCAGTTGGCTTTCATGTCTAAGGCGGGACTAGAACTCACCGTCTCCTGGTGATTGGCCCAAAGTCACCCAGCTGGCTTTCATGTCTAAGGCGGGATTAGAACTCACCTTCTCCTGGTGATTGGCCCAAAGTCACCCAGCTGGCTTTCATGTCTAAGGCGGGATTAGAACTCACCGTCTCCTGGTGATTGGCCCAAAGTCACCCAGTTGGCTTTCATGTCTAAGGCGGGACTAGAACTCACCATCTCCTGGTGATTGGCCCAAAGTCACCCAGTTGGCCTCCATGCCTAAGGCGGGACTAGAACTCACCTTCTCCTGGTGATTGGCCCAAAGTCACCCAGCTGGCTTTCATGTCTAAGGCGGGACTAGAACTCCCCATCTCCTAGTGATTGGCCCAAAGTCACCCAGTTGGCTTTCAGGCCTAAAATGGGATTAGAACTCACCGTCTTCTGGTGATCAGCCCAGAGTATTCAGAGTTTTGCAGCGTTAATTCAGCGCCAGAAAAATAAACACAGATGGCTGATGCTTCATTTAGCATCTTTATAAACATAATAAGTAGATTTTGCAAACCAGTTGTAGATTCCTCCAACACGGAGCAAACTCAAACGAAAGCCGGTTGCAAGTAACTTCAGCAGACGTGTTACAAGTGCAGAGCAGAACAGCAACCCAGCTTCAGCTCAAGAAACAGACCTCAGTTTCCCTTTAGTTCAGCAGGCAAGCAGAGGAGAGAAGCAGTTTCATTTTCAAGAGACGGACTCTGTGTTAAACTCTAACATAGCTGCAAAGTTGCAGAGCTTAACATAGCTGCCACGCCTAGGCTACTTCTAGTTTCAGTTTCCAAGAACAGTCCTCATTGGCTGACTTAGTTGCTATGCCTATTCATTGGCTGACTTAGTTGCTATGCCTTTTCATTGGCTGACCTTGTTACCAAGCTCTATGCCAGTTCATGAATATACTCTGACAGAGTTACCCGCTTTCTAGCCTGGTGCCTTTACCACTAGACCAAAGTCGCTCATAACATCCCCAAAAATCTCTATTTCTCTGAGAATTAGGAGGTAAATGAAAAATTCCTCACCCCACTCTTCATTCTGACAGATGGGCATTAAAAGCTCCTATTTAAACCCACCGTCCTCTGGTGTTATTATCTGCCCCTTGTGAACCTCTTCCTTTTTGAATCCTGAATAGAACCAGCAGTGGAGAAGCAGCTTCCAGAGACTTCCAAACTCCAACCCGGCTGCAACGGTAGAACCGGGCTCCTTGCAGAAGCCAAGAGACCACGACCTGCAAACGGCCCTTCAGAAATACGGTTTGCAGCTGGCCGAGTTCTCCGGGGAAAACATGGAGCCTGCGGCGGATGGCGCCTTAACAGCCGAGCCGGAGGTCGAACTCTCCCACGGTGCCCAGATTCCTGTCTCCGGCCAACGGCAGCCACCTCCCGGTAACGCCTTGGACTCCAAAGCCAATTCTCACCTTCCCTTGGACATGCATTTCCAAGGGGCCTCGAAGGCCCCCGCGAAAGAGGACGGGAATGTAGCAGCCCCATTGGATCTGTCCGAGAGCAGCACCTCCGTCGAAGCAGCCATTCAAATTACCTCTATCACCTTCGCATCTCGGAGGAGGTCGCCTTCTCCCGCTTCCCGCCCTCCCCGGACTCTCCTTGCCGACGTTCCCCCTCGCGATCCCGTATCTTTGGAAACCCGGTCCGTGAACCGGGAATGCCAGAAGTTGGGTGGCTCACAGCTGCCAAGTTACCAAGCTCGCCCTTCCGCCGGCGTCGCTTCCACTCGCGCTTCAGAGAAGGACGTTGCATCTCCTCCCTTTGGGTCTACCAAGGTGGCCAGGGACGACCCTCGTCAAGAAGGTCTGGGTCCTTCCCTGGAGGGATCCCCAAGAAGAGGTGCCGAGCTGAAGGACCTCGTTCGCCAGGTCCGTGAGGACAAGCAAGCTTCCGATCCAGGTCTTGCCGAGCAGAGGCGATATGCGAAAACGCTGGATAATATTTACGCCAACGGATCTAAAATGGAAAGGTCGGTGGTGTCGCCTCCACCTAAGACGGGTGAGGTGCGTCCCCAGAATTGCTCGCCAACTGAGGCAGGAAGCGCTCCTGAGCCCCTTTTTCCCGAAGGCAAAGAAAAGACGCGGCGAAGAGAAGATTTGTCTACTTCTGATTCATATTTACACAAGCCCAGAAGTGGAGGCAGTGGGAGTACTTTGTTACAGTCGGCTTCCCTCGATTGTCTTTCCACAGCTGTACCGGTGTCTCCTACGTCGCCCACCAGGAAAGCCCTTTCTGGTGTCCACCTTACTCTCTCTCCAAAGCGCGTGGAATTAGACCTCTCGGGACCGGTGGATATTGGTCCAGAAGGGAGAGAGGTCGAGGTTCCTAAGCCAACCTCTTCAGGTGTTCCCGGTCTGTCCTTAGAAGCTACCTCCAAGCCCATAGAACCTAAGCGAAAGACTCAAGGACCCTTCTACTTCCCCCGAGAGGCATCCTCTCAAGAGGTTCCGAAGGGGGCTAGACCAGCCCTACCACATGCTCAAGAGCCCCGGGCAAGCCGAGATGGTGACGTAGCCCCGTCTCCAACAGACGCCGGGACTCGGAGTTCGAGTGCAAGGGACCACTTGAAGGCTACGGCTTCTTCCCAAACCGAATGGAGGTCTTCGGATGCCATCACTCAAATCACAACCGAAAGCCCGGAGAAGACCACCTATTCTGCCGAAATCTTTGTCACAGCTGAGAATGGAGAAGCTCCTTATCCGAAGGGTCACAAAACCCCTGACGAGACGATGCTCGGTATCTCCAAAATCTCTGTTTTGGACGGACAAAGCAGAGGTGAGAAATCTCTCCCTCCCTCCCTATCCCTCTCTTTCTCTCTCTCCCTATCTCTCTCCCTCTCTTTGTCTCTCTCCCTCCCTCTCTCCCTATCCTTATCTCTCTCTCTCTCCCTATCTCTCTCCCTCTCTTTCTCTCCCTCCTTCTCTCTCTGTCTCCCCCTCTTTCCCTCCCTCTCCCTCCCTTCCTCTCTCCCTCTCTCCCTCTTTCTCTCTCCCTTTCTCTTTCTCTATCTCTTTCCCTCTTTCTCCCCTCTCTCCCTCCCTCTCTCTCCCTCCTTCCCTCCCTCTATTTTTCTCTCCCTCTTTCTCTCTCCTATCGATCTATCCATCCATCCATCCATCCATCCATCCATCATCTAACTCTGTCTGTCTGTCTGTCTGTCTGTCTGTCTGTCTATCTATCTATCTATCTATCTATCTATCTATCTATCTATCTATCTATCTATCTATCTGTCTATCTGTCTATCTGTCTATCTGTCTATCTGTCTATCTGTCTATCTATCTATGTTCTCTCTTTCTCCCTCCCTCGATTTTTCTCTCTCCCTCTCTGTCTCTGTCTCTCCCTCTCTTCTACCTATCTACCTATCTATCTCCCTTCTCTCTTCTGATAAGCCAAGCCAAGGGCGAAGCCAGGTTCATTTAACAACCGTGTTACTAACTTAACAACTGCCTTGATTCACTTAACAACTGTGGTAAGAAAAGTCGTAAGGCGGGGCACAATTCCATTCATCAAGATACCTTCCCGGGGGGGTTACAGCACCCAGTCCCTGTCTTTGGAGTCGTTCGACCTTCGTCCGCCTAGGAAAGCTCGTTCCCACTTCCTTGCTTAAGCGTCAGCGTCCAAAGTCGGAAGCCACTGCGGTGTCTGGCTTTGGCTTATAGGTGGTCGATTGCTGGCAAGGCGCCGTTTCGGTTTTTTTTTTTTTCCTTTCCTTTTTTTGGCTTTTGGCTTGTCTCTTACGAACGGTACGTCAGTGTCGTTGATCTCTCTGTGCCTGTCGATGGCCGCTTGCCAGGCCTCCGGGAAACACTCTGCAGACTCTTGCAGTAATCTTAACTCCGGCTTTGTTTCTTCAGACAAGCCCTTGGTGTTGCCCTACAAACCTCCCGGCTGCTCCGAGGTGTATTATGTCCCCTGTGGAAAAGGAACCTTGAAACTCTCACGCGTCCGGTCTGAGACCACCGTGGAGAGCTCCCATTCGGGTAGGTGGCCTCCAAGCCCCCCCCCCACGATTTCTTGCATTTTTATAGCCGCCTCGACTTCTAAAACTAAACAGCGGGATTTGAAGAAACGGGAGGCGTCGTTTTGGATGGCAGATGGGAGGTAATTTAAACCCCTGTTGCATTTAGGTTAGAATTACAATGTGATGAACAACGGAGTATTTCCTGAGCTAATTGGAAACGATAGGAGCAGGAGCTACAGACGTGCCAGACCTCCATCCTTCTCTCTTTAGTTTAATATTACTCCGCATTATAGCTGTTCTGCGGCCTTTTTGGAGGGGGCAGCTTGGCATGATTATAGGCTCTTTCGCTCCGTGTCTAATCCGATTTGCTGTCTTTTTTTTCCAGCTTCTCTCTTTTCTGAACATTGTCCCTGCGGCTCTCTTTCCACACAGGCTCCAACGATGCCGTCCCTCCGGATTTCCCCCCGCAGGCCCTGGGTTCGAGGAAGGATCATCCTTCGGACATGGCCATCGTCAGACACAAAGAGGGCATTTATAGTAAGACGGCCGCTCCAAGGGTGGCCTGGATGGAGGAGAAAGCGGGGGCAGCGGCACCGACGGTGGTCGGTCCCAGAGGTAAATCCGTTCCTGATGATTTAGAACAGGGGTGTCAAACTTGATTTCATTGAGAGCCGCATCAGGGTTTGTGCTTGACCTTGGGGGCTTTGAGCAGTGATATTACTTGTGTTGGGGGCACCCCCCCTCAGGCTTCGTTTTTGGCTGTGATGGTGTCCTCCAGCACTCTGCAGCGAAAACGTAGCTCAGGAGGGTTGTGCGTGGTGCTCCTGAGCTCCTTTCCTTTGGCAGAGCGCTGCAGGAGGCAGTTGCAGCCGAAAACGGAGCTCATGAGAGCTGCCTGCAGCGCTCCTCTTCCCAAGCTCCGTTTCCGCTGGCAGAGGCACTGTGGGCCGATCCTTTCGCTGTTTCCAGGGCATTCCCATGGGCCGGATCTAAGCCTCCCTCTGGCCAGATCCTCCCTGCAGGCCTTGAGTTTGGCACCCCTGATTTCGAGTGTCTTTAGCAGCGCTGTTTCTCCAACTTTCCCCTTTTCAGCCGGGTGGGCTTTGACTCCCAGAATTCCCCCAGCCAGCGTACTTCGCACAAGGACTCCTCGGCGTATAACAGTTCACTTAGCGACCCTCCACAGTTACAACAGCACGACTGTTGCAGCCTCCCCAGGTCGCACGATTTACATTCAGGCGCTTGAGACAACTGATTCACATTTAATGACGGTCACAGCGTCCCTGGGGTGTGTAGGGGGTGGGGTGTCACGCGATCCCCTTTTGCAGCCCTCTTGACAAGCCATGTTGACAGGGAAGCAAGAGTCAGTTAACCACCGTGAAAACAAACGTCGTACAACGGGGACAAAACTCACTTCCCCCGTGTCACGCTTGGAGGTATACCTTTTGGGCTCAGTTGTGGTCATAACTTGAGGACTACTTGCAGGAATTGTGGGATTCCAAAAATCCCAGCAACCGGTTCGCTGCCTGGTTGCTGGGTGGGCGGGCCATGGTGGGCTATCGGAAATTTCCTGTTTTCGGCTTCCGGTGGGCCCGCAGAGGCCGGCGGTGGCCGTTTTCGCCATCCCAAGGGTCCAGAGGCCTCCCCTGGGCCTCTGGGGGGGTAAAAAAATAGCCTCCCCTGGGCTGTGGGGGCCCACCGGAAGCTGGAAACAGGCCCGTTGTCCCCCCCTGCCAGAGCCTCCGTGTGAGCCCTGCACTTGCCTGCATCAAAAATGGGCTGCGTGGAGACTCCCGGGCGGGGCAGGTTGGGCGGGGCGAGGAGGACGATTGAAATACTGGTTTCGGCGAACCAGCTGTAACTTTAACATCCAGTTCGCCCGAACCGGTCCGAACCGGTAGAATCTCACCCCTGGCTACCTGTGTTGGATTTAACAGATAACAGATAATCAGAGTTGGAAGGGACCTTGTAGGTCATCTAGTCCAACCCCCCACCAGTCGAGCGGGAGACCCTACACCATTTCTGACAGATAGGAGTCCAGTCTCTTCTTTTTTTTTTAAAAAAAAAGCAAGTTTTATTGATTTTAAAGACAAACAAAACATAAAACATCAAAGTATAAAACCTCCTTTCTCAAAAATTACTTATAAGTTTTAACAAGGCAAATAAAGCATTATTTTTAAGGCATAGTTCCACATTATCACATTTCCATTTAAACACATATATCTTTTCCAAATTTCTCATTATTTCTCCCTTCACTTTTATTCAATTATATTTCTTTCTATCAAGGTTTTATTAATTGTCCATCAAGCATAACCACACAAAATACAAAACATAAAACAAGACATAAAAAGATAAAACCTCCTTAATTATCATTTATACATATCTTTTCCAAATTTCTCTCCCTTTAGTTTTATTCCTCCAAGGTTTTATTAATTCACAATCAAAACATAGCTAACCAAAACACAAAACATAAAACATTAAACTTCTTTTGAAAAGTGGCTTAGCCCGGGTTACATCTTTTTTACAGACCTAAATCAAGTTAGTGCTCACCTTATATACCATTCATATCTTATTAGCCATTCTATATTTTCTATATAACTTCTCCCTTCTTTTCACTCTCTTAATTATATTTTGTTTATTTCATCTTATTTCAAAATCATTATGTTTGTATCTTTTGTCCGTTCTTTTCCAATCATCTATTTATCTCTTCTCTTTAGCAAAGAATTTCCCCTGTAATCACTTTTAAGGTGTGACGCCTTTCCCTAAAGTAACACTCCAGTCTCTTCTTGAAAGCCTCCAGGGATGAAGCTCCTTCCGAAGGCAACTTCTGTTCCACTGGCTGATTGTTCTCACTGTCAAGAAATTCCTCCTTATTTCCAGGTTGAATCTCTTCCTTGTTCAGTTTCCATCCATTTTTCCTTGTCTGGCCTTCAGGTGCCTTGGAAAATAGCTTGACCCCCTTCCTCCTCTCTGGGGCAGCCCCTCAAATATTGGAAGGCTGCTCTCCTGTCTCCCCTGGTCCTTCTCTTCCCTAGACTACCCAGGCCCAGTTCCTGTGATTGTTCATCGTATGTTTTAGTCTCCAGGCCTTTGATCATCTTAGACAGATTCAGATTAACAGAGTTGGAAGGGACCTTGTAGGTCATCTAGTCCAACCCCCCACCCAAGCAGGAGACCCTACACCATTTTAGACAGATAGCAGCCCAATCTTTTCTTGAAAGCTTCTGGCGATGAAGCTCCCACAACTTCTGAAGGCAACTTCTTTTCCATGGGCTGATTGTTCTCCCTGTCAGAAAGTTTCTCCTTATTTCCAGGTTGAATCTCTCCTTGTCCAGTTTCCATCCATTATTCCTTGTCTGGGCCATACAAGGAATAATGGATGGAAACTGAACAAGGAGAGATTTTTTTGTATAACTCGGTCTCGTTTTTGAATTCTCTCCTCGCCCTTCCAAAATCCCTTCATCCGTCTTTCCCAGCTACGCACCTTTGTGGTGCCTTGTGTCATCTTGGGTGTTTGTACAGGACAAATCCTTCCAACTGCGTAGCGTTTGCAGACTGGAGATCCTGGGCAGGTGTATTGTCAAAACAAAGATTTTTGTTCTGGGACTGCGATCCTTTGGTTTCCAGGTGAAAAAGCCATGGGTCCTTCAAGAGGAAAGATCGGTGATGGGTGTAGTGTGGGTTGAGGTGATGAGGTCACAGTGGTTGCCACTGAAGAGTGTCAGGCAACTTGGCCATGGGCAGAGTGGA
Source organism: Notechis scutatus (assembly GCF_049901735.1). NCBI lineage: Eukaryota > Metazoa > Chordata > Lepidosauria > Squamata > Elapidae > Notechis > Notechis scutatus. The sequence continues at coordinate 831,092 of NC_142012.1, forward strand.
CACACCAACGGCCTCCTGGTTGAGGATCCCCTAAAGGGTATGTTTCTTCAGCAAAATCACTCAGAATACAGCTGCAGGGGGCCTTGGAGGTCTTCTAGTCCAGCCCCACGCCCAAGCAGGAGAGTCTGTCCCATTTCAGACAAGCGACTGTCCAGTTTCCTCCTCCAGTGACGGAGCACCCACCTTTTCTGGTGGCAGGCTGTTCCACTGGTTAATGGTCCTCATTTTCGAGAAATTTCTCCTTAGTTCCAGGTTGGTTCTCTCCTTGATTAGTTTCCATCCATTGTTTCTTGTCCTGCCTTCAGGGGCTTTGAGGAATAGATGGAAACCCACCCACCCCCTCTTCTTCTTCTTTGGGGCAGCCCCTCAAAAGTTGGAACATTTCTATCACGCCCCTCCTAATTCTTCTGGATCTGGTGATAGCACAGAGTTTAGGCACTGAGAGTGACAAGGCTTTGACTCAGGGCGTTGGTTCGTAAAACTTAGAACCTAGAATAATAGGGTCATAAGGGACCTGGGAGGTCTTCTAGTCCAACCCCCTCTGCTCAAACAGGAGGCGCTGTGTTATTCTGCATAAACTGCTGTCCAGTCACTTCTTAAAAGCCTCCCAATGTTGGAGCACCCACAATTTCCATCCCTTGCTTCTTGTCCTGCTTTTGGGTGCTTGGAAAATAAGTTGACCCCCTCTTCTTTGTGGCAGCTCTTCAAATATTGAAAGACAGCTATTGTTGTTGTTGTTGTTGTTGTTGTTAATCTTTGGTGAGATTCACAGCCTTTGGGGCTGGTTGATAGCTCAACAGCTCGAGTCCTAACCAAGGACTTAGGAACTGTTCAGGTAGCGTCGGAGGATATAAGCTGTCCCAAGTAGGGTGGGTTTTTTTGTAGAATCAGGGTATTCCAGTCTGATAAATTCAGGATTTCCAAATAGCGAGGCGGCCCTTTAGGTATTGCTCCAAGGGCTCCAATCACAATTGGAGTAACACACGATTTCTTTTTCCAAAGTCGCTTAACTTCAGTTTGTTAAGTCCCGATACTTTGTGATTTTTTCTTGCTGCGTGTCTTCAATTCGTGCATCACCAGGTATCGCCATGTCAATGAACCAAATCCTTTTTCTTCTCAACTATGGTTATGTCAGGTGTGTGGTGGGCCAAGTGCCTGTCCGTCTGAATTCTGAAGTCCCACAAGATCTTGGCTTTTCCATTCTCCAGAACCTTCTCAACCTGATATTCCCAGTAGTTGTTACTATACTCAAATCCAAACTTTTGGCACAATTTTCCAGTGAATGAATTTAGCAATTCGGTTATTATTGTTTTATTTTATTTTGTTGTTACATAAGAAGTGTTCCTGCTCGTTCATGGGGCCATTTAGAATTTCTCGATCTTTTTGAAAGAAGTCTGTAGATTCTCCCAGAGTCCCATTATCCCTTTTTGTGACCTTCCCACAAACAAATTCAAGGGGGAACTAAATCACAACCTAATTTAAGAACTGCAGCGATTCACTTAACGAAGGTGGCGAGGGAAGTCCTAAAATGGACAAAGCTCACTGAGGGAATTTCTCACTTAACAACATACACTTGGGGCTCAATTGTGGTCGTCCGTTGAGGACTACCTGTCCTATCCACTCCTCACCCCCGCCATCCTATCAGAATCTATCCTCCCACACACACCCAGTCTCAACTGGCAGTACTTTATCCTTCCATCCTCCCCACCACCATCAGAACCAGGGGTGGGCTGCTGGGGGTTCGCAGGGGTTTGGGAGAGCCCCTAGCTAAGATTCTGTGTATGCGGTGACCCCAAGGGGCGTGGCACAAAGGCAACACAGTCAAAATAAGCAAGAAGAGTCCCTTTATTATCTCCAATTTTGCCCCCAGTGTCCAGGTTACTTTCAGCTGGAGAAAAACTGTCCCAGGAACAGCCTTTAAGTGGAGGAAATTCAGTCTGAAAACAAAGTACACAAAAACTGTAACTAAAAATCCACACAAACCCATTCTGCAGTGATTAACTTGGCAGGGCAGGAGAAGGAATTGCAGACTTGAAAGCACAGCCAAAACCCACACAGTTGGGAAGATGCCAGGAACCCAGATAAGCCTCGACGATACCAGATAAATTCCTGATTTGCTCCCAACAACTTGCTGTGCGCAGCTTCCCTTTTTAAGCACTGGGTTCCCAGCTGCAGCTAAGGAAGGTAATCAGGGCCCTTTCTTCCCCCGTAAGCCACGCAACCCATGTTGCTCCCTTCTCCATTCTTCCCTGCGTGCCTTAGGATGAAGAGCGGGTGGGTCTGGGTCTTCCTCCAAATTCCTTCTCCCTTGTTCTCCCTCTTCCCTGCTCTGCCCAGCTGGACTGTGCTCTTCCACAGCCAACGGAGCCACATTCCCACTCCCTGTCAGCTGCTCAGCCTCCCGCTCCGAATCAGATTCTGACAGGCATGACAGTGCCGTTCAGAGAACCCCCCAATCCCACTCCTGGCTGGCCCCACCCTCCTCCATTCCCAGGAGTCCCCACACGGCCCATTTTGGATGCAGGGAAGTGCAGGGCGTGCACGGAGGCTCGGGGAGGGTGCAGGAGGCCAACTACGCCACGCCCACCATGGCCATGCCCATGAGAACCCTTTGCTAAAATTTCTGAAGCCATCCCTGATCAGAACCAATGAAGTTTCTTGGATGAGAAGGAAAACATTTTCTTCTTTTTCTTCTTTCTTGGATAAAAAGAAAAACAGTCCAGTTGCCTTTTGAAGCAAAGAAGAAGAAAATAAGGTACCTTTGAGACAAACTATGACCTGGATGACTGAGAATCTCCATAGACATCTCCTCAGACACCTACAGACAGAATCTTGCCAGATTAAAGCCGTTTTCTGCATAACTGTAGATCAGAGGTAGCAAACCTTGGCAACGTTAGTTAAGCCCTGTGGACCAACGCCCAGAATTCCCCAGCCGACATAAAGTCCCCAAAGTCTTAAAAGTTGCCACAGTTGGATCCTCCTGACTTAAGAGTTATGCAGATAATTGCTTTCGTCCGGCAAGATTCTGTCCGTAAGCGAACAGCGATTCCAAACAATTGCTCCGCAATCCTCCAGCTGTCGTTCTTGTTTCTTTGGACCCGCCACGAATGTCAACAGCCACGCGGTATAAAAATAACGCTTCTCTCCTAAATGAACGCAAGATCTAATTGATCCTTTTTTCTTCCCTTGATCCCCTTCCCCCTTTTTTGCTTAGGAAGCTGCGGTGGCCGGAATCCCTCGGGATCGCTCCGAACTTCCCAGCCTGCCTATGAATCTGATCAGCCTCCTCTGAAGTCGCTTTTGCAGGATGATCCAAATCCCCCTCCCGGGAACAAGGCTTTGGGACAAGTTGATGCGGCTTCTGGTGGGCCAGCCCCTTCCCCACAAGATTTACTGCCACGTGAGGGGATCCTAGAAAGCAGTCCTTTCCCGCGGCCCCCTCTGCACCTGTCCCAAAGCGAAGAACGCTTTATCCCACTGACGGGTGAGGTAGATTATAGTTTCCTTGAGGAAATCAAATCCAAGCACGCTTCCCGACAAGACTGGCCCGATGCCCAAACGACGAGCTCGGGAAGAGCGAGCCAACTTCCTCCGGGAAGCCGGCCGATTAAGGAGAAGTGGGTAGCGGATCTGCCAAGGGGGCCCAGCACCCATCGAAGCAGCCCTTTAGATGTTCTTTGGGCCAAGTATTTGGAGCGACAGAACCAGCAGCAGCTGAAGCCCATCGAAAGCAACCACAAAACCGAGCTCTCGCTGGTGGAGCGGCTGGACCGCCTGGCCCGCCTCCTGCAGAATCCCCTCCGTCATTCCCTGGCCCTGGAGGACCAGAAGGAGCCCAGGAGGAAAGCAGCCAGGCTAGGCAGCCCGCGAGGCAAAAAGATGGCGGCCAGGAAGAAAGCAGCATTGCGGCCCAGCGTGGAAACGTCGGAGGAAGCCCTGGTGGGTCCCAGTGGCGCCTGGCCGTCCAAATCCCGGCACCCGAAAACCGGACACGGCGGGGCGGTTGAACCCGGGGCTCGAAACCGGGACGGGGGCCCGGCCTCTGAGACGCCGAGCGAGACGTCTTCGGACCTGAGGCCGAGGAGAGACGCCAGCGTGGCGACCGGCGTGACCTCCGAGTCTGAAGGGACTCGGACCGAGACCGAAAGCGCCACGGCGACCGAGGGCAGCGAGTCGGCGTCGACCATCAACACGGCCAGGTTGATCCGAGCTTTCGGGCAGGAGCGAGTGCAGGTGTCTCCCAAACTGTCCCAGCTCTACAGCACCATCGACTTGCAAAAGACGCGCTTGGAGAGCTGGGCCAAGCGGGGCAGGAGAGCCAAGGGGGACGGTGGCGGCTACCCGAAAATGGTTCACCTCGAACAAAAAGGGAAAGAGGCCCAGGTAGGCGCGATTGGAACCGGAGGCCGGCTTTTGTCTCCCCACTCTGGGATTTACACATCGGGCCGTGCCCCAAAGTGGGGGCCTGGCAGGCAGATAAGCCATTGTGGGGGGGCCTTGGTAGATTTCCTTGCAGACCTTTCATTACCCAGGTAGGTAACATCATCAGTGCTAAGGTTGATGCTAATGACACACTGAGGATGTTACCTACTTGGATAATGAAAGGTCTGCAAGGAAATCTACCAAGCTCAGAGAGCACCAAGCACCCCACAGTCATTATTTTCCTCCTCCTCTTCCTCCTCCTCCTCCTCCTCCTCCTCCTCCTCCTCCTCCTACTACTACTACTACTACTACTACTAACAACCCCTACTCCCTTCTAGCACTGATGATGATATTTAGTTGGGTAACGAAGCGTCTGCAAAAACCCACCAAGCTCAGAGAGCACCAAGGACCCCACAGTCATTATTTTCTTCTTCTTCCTCCTCCTCCTCCTCCCCTCCTCCTCCTCCTCCTCCTCCTCCTCCTCCTCCTCCTCCTCTTCCTCCCTGGACACCAATCTCTCTTCTAGCACTGATGATGTTCCCTAGCTGGATAATGAAACATCTGTAAGAAAAGCGCCAAGCTGAGAGAGGTACCAAGGACCCCACAGTCCTCCTCCTTCCCTTCCTCCCTTCCATCCTCCTCCTTCTCCTCCTTCTCCTTCTCACTTTATTTTCCTTCCATCCTCCTTCACTGCCTTCTAGCACTGATGACATTATCTAGTTGGGTAATGAAATATCTGCAAGAAAACCACCAGGTCCAGACAGCACTAAACATCCTCCAGTCCTCCTCCTCCTCCTCTCCCCTGCTCCACATGGACCCATGAATAATTATTGCCAGAAAGCCGGCAGTTGCAATTCATTTGGTCGCACCCATCATTTTCCCTCCTCCTCTTTACCGCAAAGCCAAATAAAAATCAGCTTGGGTTTTATTTTTTGTAAACATAAAACCTAAACCTGACAGACGCTGCAATAGCCGCTCGCTCCATTACGAAGAAAAGAATACGGTGGTTAAATGACATGGGTATTTAAGCAACAGCAGTTGTCTTGATGTAAAACTCGAGATTGGGATAATTAACTCCATTTTTAAAAAAAAATCCTGCACAAAAACGACTCCCACAAAGCAGAATTCACCCTCCTCCCCCACGAAAGAAATGTCTTCCAGCCTCTTCATTTGCCAGTCAATTATATCAATTAAGCAGGAGCAATTATTAAAGATAACAGTTCTGCGGCCTGTTAAACACCGACTTGCACAGATGTTCCTGCTAAGATAACCAAATAGGCCATGTGTGGAAACAGACCCAGGAAAAATCGGGATGCTTATTATAACATCTGTCTCTCCCTTTTAATGACCCAAAGGGGTGTGGCAACAAGGCAACACAACCGGATAATCAGGAGGAGTCCCTTTATTAGCTCCAACTTTGTCCCCAATGTCCTGGTTACCTTCTGAGCTGGAGAAAACCTCTCCCAGGAACAGCCTTTAGCTGCAGGGAATCAAGTCCAAAACATGGTCAACTAAAACTGTAACTATAAGTCCAATCAATGCTAAATAAGGTCATTAGTCCAGCAAGGCAGGAGCAAGAATTCCAGATATGAAGGAACGGCAGTAATTCAACATGGTTGGGAGGATGCCGGGAACACAGATAACCAAAGTCATCACAAGATAAAACTCACGTTTGCTCCCAGCAGCTACTGCACTTAGCTTGCATCTCTTTTAAACTCTCTTCTCAGCTGTGGCTAACGAAGGGAATCAGGGCCCTTTCCTTCCCTGTAAGCCATGCAACCCCCGTTGCTCCCTTCTCCATTCCTCCCTGCGTGCCCTGGGATGAAGAGGGGGTGTGCCTGGGTCTTCCTTCTGAACTCCCTCTTCCTTGTTCTCTCTCTTCCCTGCTCTGCCCAGCCGGACTTTGCTCTTCCCCAATTTCCTCCCCAGCCAACGGAGCCACTTTCCCGCTCCCTGTTGGCTCCTCGTCTTCCTCCTCCTCCTCAGATTCAGACTCCGACAAGGGTACGACACTCCCACTGCCACCTTTTTACAAGTAGTCCTGAACTTATGACCGCAACTGAGCCCCAAATCTACGTTGCTGAGGAATAAGTCTTAAGTCAGTTTGGCTTCCATTTTACGACTTTCCTGGCCACGTTTGTTAAGGGGAAATGGCTGCCGTTGTTAAATTAATAACCCGGTCGATAAGCGAATCCGGCTTCCCTCTTGACTTTGCCTGTCAGAAAGTCGTAAGAGGGGAATCACGTGAAACACCCCTCCCCTTCCCCAGGGACACTGCCACTGTCATAAATGTGAGTCAGCTGCCCAAGCGTCTGAATGCAAATCACAGGACCGCTGGGGGGGGGAAATGTTGCAGCGGTCGTGTGAAAAACGGCCACGAGTCACATTTTTCCAGCAGCGTCGTAACTTTGAACGGTCGCTAAGTGAACTATTCCCAATTATCTTCCCTCTCTTTGGTGGCAGAAAGACAATACAGGTTAGTCCTCACGTTATGATCAGAATGGAGCCCCAAATTTCGGTTGCTAAGAGAGAGACAGTCGCTCAGTGAATTTCCCCCCATGTTACGACCTTTCTTGCCACAGTCGTTAAACGAATCCCTGGAAGTCAGTTAAGCCAATCCGGCTTCCCTATTGACTGACCTCGCCAGAATGACCCGTCATAAATATGAGTGAATTGCCAAGCCTTTGAATTTGGATCAGGTGACCCTGGGGAAATGCCGCAACGGTCGTAAGTCTGAAAAAATGGTCTTAAATCTCTCCGTCAAAGCCGCCGTAGCTTTGAACGGTCACTAAACGAACTCTGCTAGATGGAGACCTACCTGTCATGGGTTACGTCGTAGGCCTGAATTAGCTCTGGCCGCCTTTTTGACGGAGCAGGGACTGTCTTTACCTATTCAGTTGCAGCTGTGTGCAAAAGTCCTGCACGCTTTACGGCAGTGATCCCAACCTTTTTGATGCCGTGGCCCGGTACCGGCATCAGCTGGGCGCCAGCGACCCGGCACCGGCATCAGCTGGGCGCCGCCATCTTTTTGATGAAAAAGTGCTTCTGGTGACCTCACCGAAGCACGTTTCATCAAAAAGATAAGGCGGCATCGCGCCATGCTCCGTGAGCTTTTCCGGTAGAAATGGCTTTCTGCCCGGAAAAGCTCACCGGCGCTCAGCGCCGCCATCTTTTTGATGAAAAGTGCTTCCGGTGAGCTTTACCCGGAAAAGCTCACGAGCCGCCATCTTTTTGATGAAAGCGTGCTTCCAGTGAGCTTTCCCGAAAAGCTCACCGAAGCACTTTTTCATCAAAAAGATGGCGGCGCCCAGCAAGCCAGCGGCCCGGTAGGAGTTGTTCGCTGGACGGTACACGTCCACGGACCGGTGGTTGGGGACCCCTGCTTTACGGTTTACAGTTTCTGGTTTATGACATTTTTTTTGGGATAGGCCATTGATTTTGTGATATTTTATGCTAACTGCTTTGCAAATATTGTTATATTGAAATAAATACTGGTGGTTTTTAAGTGAAAAGCAGCAGCTTTTTGCAATTTGGTGCCGTTTGGATGGGGGTTGTAAATTTGCTTGCATGCTTACAACGCATGCCTACAGTGACTATGGAAACAAGATTTACTGATGCATACCCACAAGGTGGCACAGGTGTTGCAATTACTCAGGCCGATGCTAGTGTTCTGTTAACATTTTTATTTTTATTGTTCGTGGCCCTGAAAGGGACCGTTTAGGTAACCAAAACATGGTTCCTCATATGAATTGGGCCAGCCCTTATTGCTGTAGGTATTGTCCCCTCTGCAAAGGTCAGGGGTGAGATTCACAGTCTCACCTGCCGTTCCTGTGAACCTGCTAAATGCCAACTTGACACCTTGTCTTCTGACCAGCGCGCGGGACAGAAGGGCAAGGGGTAGGCCAGCATGTGTCTGCGAAAGTCCGTGGCGCGCACGCTGGCTCCGTCGTCTTGGAGTCATGCATTCAACGGCATGTGTTGGCCTGATGTCATCCTAAAGTCCTTGCTTCGTTGTCCTTCGATTGGTCTGTTAAGACAGCCAAGGAGGACAGTGGGGGTCCTGGGAGGCCCCCCCCCCCGAGTTTGGTGGTTTTCTTGCAGACGTTTCGTGACCCAACTAGGTAATAGTGCTAGAAGGAAGTGGGGTTTGTGAAGATGAGGAGGAGGAAGAGGAGGAGGAATGTGGGGTCCTTGGTGCTCTCTGAGCTGGGTGGTTTTTCTTGCAGGCATTTTATGACCCAACTAGGTAACATCCTCAGTGCTAGAAGGGAGGAGGGTTTGGGGAGAGGAGGAGGAGGAAGAGAAAGGAGAAGGAATAAAGGGAAGGAAAGGGGAAGGAAGGAAGGAAGGAAGGAAGGAAGGAAGGAAGGAAGGAAGGAAGGAAGGAAGAAGGAAGGAAGGAAGGAAGGAAGGAAGGAAGGAAGGAAGGAAGGAGGAAGGGAGGGAGGAAGGAAGGGTTGTAGGGGTCCTTGGTGCTCTCTGAGCTGGGTGGTTTTCTCGCAGACCTCTCATGACCCAACCAGGTAACATCCTCAGTGCTAGAAGGGAGGAGGGTTTACAGGGAGGAGGAGGAGGAAAATAACTGTGGGGTCCTTGGTGCTCTCTGAGGTTGATGGTTTGTTTTTTTTTGCAGATGTTTCATGACCCAACTAGGTAACATCATCAGTGCTAGGAGGGAATAGGGAGGAGGAGAGCTGGGAGGTCCTTGGTGCTCTCTGCGCTTGGTTTTCTTCCAGACATTTCATTACCAAAATAACTAACACCATCAGTGCCAGAAGGGAGATGGGGGGGGTGTTTCTTCTTTATTTATATATATTGCCCTGTCAATATTCTTGAGAGTATTGAGTGGTTTTGTTGCAGGCGTTTCGTGACCAACTAGGTGACCTTATCAGGGCTAGAAGGGAGTGGGGTTTGTGGGGAGGAGGGAGGACTGTGAGGTCCTTGATGGTGTCTGAGCTTGGTGGCTTTCTTGCAAATGTTTCAGTACCAAACTAGCTAACATCGTCAGTTTAGCACTGATGATGTTACCTAGTTGGGTAATGAGACGTCTGCAAGAAAACAGCCCAGGAGAGCACTAAGGCCCCCACAGTTCTCCTCCTCCTCCTCCTCTCCCTCCCCCTCCTCTCCCTCCTCTCCCTCCTCTCCACAAAACCATTCCCTTCTAGCACTCATGACATTACCTAGTTGGGTAATGAGACGTCTGCAAGAGAACAGCCAAGTTCAGAGAGCACTAAGGCCCCCACAGTTCTCCTATTACTCCCCCTCCTCCTCTCCAGAAAACTATTCCCGTCTAGGACTGATGACGTTACCTAGTGTGGTAATGAGACGTCTGCAAGGGAACCACCAATCTCAGAGAGCACCAAGGACCCCACAGTTGCTCCTCCGCCTCCTCCTGTCCTCAAACCTCACCCCATCCTCTCAAACCTTCATCCTCCTTTTTTGTCTTTCAGCCCAGCCCGTCTTTCACGTCCTCCGATTCTGTCTCGAGCCTCGGCAGTTCCCATGGGCCGAGCCGGGCCCTGAGCAGCAAGCGGATGTCCCATAAGGCCGTCCAGGCAGGTGAGTCGCTTCGGTTCGGCCGTCTCCTCCCAGGCTGGTTTCTTAGCAGAGTCTTTGGCCTCCAGAGCGTTTCACCAAGAAGAGGAAGTCGAATTCAAAAGACTTTGCAGTCACTTTCGTGCCCTGACCCTTCCCAGTTCTTTTTTTTTTAAATACTTTATTGGGTTTTTTATAGGATTCAATAATTACATCTTTATTGGCATCCTGTTCTAATTTCTCCCATCCTTCATGTTCTAGAAATTGGGCACTTTACATAACACTTTAGATGTGCCTTTCTCCCAAAATCTATATGCCCTATGGTTTGCCTGATAACCAACGAAGAAAAATCTTTTAGCTCTATGTTGCCCTTTTTTTCTGAGTTGTGCAGGAATATCTGCACCCACTGGTTGCACCAAATGTGCATGTAATTTAGATCAGGTTTCCTCCATGCCATCTGGTAAATGGTATTTCTCTTTTGTTGTATTAACAACGTTGTTCAATATTTATTAGCACACATTGTAGCTTCCCCCACAAAGAATCAGGTAACCCAGAATCATTTAACATTGTTCTAATCCATTGCCTGTAGTGTTTGGCCTCTTCTTTCAATAAAAGCGTTATGTTCTGGCCTGTATGGAGCAGACTTCTTATGCTCTATTCCAGCTACCTTAGTCTGTTCTGGAATTTATTATTAATAAATTCCGTACCATTATCTGTCACCAGGGTTATCAGTTGCCTTTTAGACTTTCTTTCAGCAAACCTAAGCCAATTGAAAAAATGTTGATATGTTTCAGTTTTGCTTTTCATTAAATAGCAAAACCCATATCTAGAATAATGGTCCATAATGCTCAGTATATATCTAGCACCCCCATACTGGGTTTCTTTGGACCTATTATGTCTGCAAATACTACTTCTAAAGGTTCTTTTGTTTTGAAACCATTTAGCCTATTTGCAGGCAATACCTTGCTCTTATTTTCACAGCAAACATTACAACGCAAATATTTATCACAAGGTTTTAACCTTATTCCTTCAGATAACTCAACTGTATCACGTTTTAGCATTTTAAAATTTACATGCCCCAAACGCCTATGCAATAAATGGATACATTCATCATGAGGCTTTATATTATTAAATACAGTTTGAGCCTCCCCTTTCTTACTATTATCTAAGACATATAATGTTCCATTTAAAGCTGCAGTTACCCTTTTGTTATCTTTTTCAATTATGCAATTATTATCTTTAAAAGTAATTACATAACCTAATTTATCTAATACCCTTACTGAAAGCAAATTAAACTTTAGTTGCGGTACATACAACATTTTTATATCCTGGTTTATGTACGGACAACGTGCAAAACCTTGACCTTTCGCTTTCAGATTCCAGCCGTTGGCAAGAGATATATGTTGAGAGCTTGTAGACATTTTTATAAATTTTGTCTTATCTCTTGTGATGCAGTGGGATGCGCCACTGTCAACCACCCATAAATTATTCTTCACATCAGAGTTGCTAAACAGTGGCTAGTTCAAATTCTTTCTTTGGCTTTTTATATTCTGGCTTTTTCTCTTTTTGCAGAATCTTGCCAAATGTCCTCTGCCTCCACAATTAAAACACTTTTTAATTGTGTATGCTATTGAAGATAAATTCTCTTCTTCCAGGTGCTTTACTTTGCTTTGCTGGTTTCTTTCAAGCTTTGAAGATAATTTCTCTTCTTTCTTATCTTCTCTCAGCTCGTCACGCTCACGCCTTCTTCTGGCTTCTTCTAGTAGCCTGCCTGTAATCTCGGTTAATGAGAGGCTTTTCTTTTGGCAATACCTCTAACGAAGTCACATAGTCATCATAGCTTTGATCTAATGAAGATAATATTATGTAGACTTGTTGCAGTTCATTAAATATAAGCTCTTTTTCTTGCAAATCTTGAAAAATGCTCTTCATACAGTTTAAATGAACTAACATATCTCCATTCCTCTGAAGATGCGTTGAAAAAGCTTCCGTGTAAGATTTATATGTGCTCCTACACTGTCCCGAACATAAATCTTCCTGAGGTTCTCCCAGCAGTTGCAGCATTTTCTTCTCCACGAATATGGACAAGCTGCTGATCACAGAGAGTCAGTCTATGATGCATAAAGCCTGCTCATTTTTCAGTTTAAAGTCTTGTAACTTTTCTTTATCATCATCATTAGCAGGATCCCAGCTACTCACATCTGGTGGGTTTGCTATAATGTCCCACAAACCTTCTTTGCGCAGAAGTAAACTACATTTCATTGACCATGAAACATAGTTTGTTCCATCCAGCCTGGATATCATGGACAGTTGTGACAAATTTACTTGTGCCATTACTCTTCAGATATTTTGACTATTTTAAACTAATTAAAACAGTTTGTTATTACAGTAATGTAACTCACACCAACTCTCTCTGCTATATCCTGGTTAGTTAGACTATGCTGCTGGGCCCATAACCAATGTTAGGGTTTAGGGATTAACCCCAGAAGAGTATTGCAGCAGTAGTCAAGCCAGGAAGCCAAAGGAGAAGCGGAAGGGCCCCAGAGTATTCACACACTGAACACAAACACTGTTTGTAGTTTAAATAGTTTTTTAATCCAGTTAGAGTTTAAGCATTGTCATTCAGTCCATTAAGTCATTCACAGTATTTCCATCCAGTAAGACTCACTAGTATAGTCCAAGTTAAGAGTCCTTGCAATATCTTTATCAGCCGATAAAGATATCTTCTCCTCCTCCGGTTTCACTCTCCAGAGAAACAAACGCTGGATATTCAGCAAACAGTAGCAAACAAAAACAGTTCAGTCACAGGCACTCACAGTCAGTAATCACAGTTAGTCGCAGTAACACACAGTTAGTCGCAGCAGCACACAGTTACAGTAAGAGACAGTAAGCTTTCCAGCTTCTAATGCTTCCTTATATTGTAACTTCTAACCGCACCCTTATAATCGGCTAATTGCCTGCTGCATTGTGCTTAAAGTGATAAGCACTTAAACCATGATATCTAAGTTTTATATATTTATTCACCCAAACCATATTTGGTATCAATGTTATACCTAACAGGTTTTTTCTTTTTACATATCTCAGTCACTTAATAAACAGTACTATGACATTTTATGTACATTTTTATATCCTATCCAATACAATCTATACATTCTATTTCTATACTATCTACATCTATTTTATACGCTTTCTTTTCTTATTTCTATTGTCTATCCAATGATACCATTTCTCCCATATTGCATAATTGTGACGACCCAGGAAGCAGCACACACGTAATAAATTTCCAAGCGTAAATAAATTTCCTTTAATGTCTCCAACTTGGCTTCACAGTTCAATTGTGCGCAGTTAGAGATGAAACTCTTTCCAAAATAGTCTCCAAAAGAAAGGAATACAGTCCAAACTCAAAGAACAGATAACGGAGCAATAAAAAAACCAAAAACAAACCTCACTGAAGAAAGTTCCACGACAGACCAGGATAATTAATTACAAACTTCAAGAAGATAACAAGGCACAGTCCGTTGGAAGAACGCCAACCAAGATAAACTTCAGCCAGGAATAAAACACGCTTTGCTTCTAGCAACGCTGTGTTTTAAATGTCCCTCCTTTATACTCTTCCCCCCAGCTGCAGCCAATGAGGGGGATCATGGCTGCTTCCTCTCCCATAAGCCATGTTGTTCCCTTCTCCGTTCCTCCCTGTGGGCCTTAGGATAATCTTCTTCTGAATGCCAGCCTGTGCTGTTCCCCGGTTTCCTCTACAACCTCCAGAGCCACATTTCCACTCCCTGTCGGCTGTTCCTCCTCTCCCTCGGAGTCAGTCTCCATCAGGGGCATGACAATAATATTCCGAATCTACTTTCCCTTTTAGTTCTATAGTCAATTTATCCATTTCCGCACACTCAAATTTATTTTTTAATTACTAAGCCTTCGGATGGTTTTGCCATCTGTTTTCCAACACTGCGCATAGGCAATTCTTGCTGCTGTTAATGCATATAACACCAAATACTTTATCTTTCTATTGTATTTCCTTTTGATTATCACTAGAAGAAATAATTCTGGTACAAAAAAAATCTAATTAATTAATCCAATTAATTCCTGTAACCACATTTGTATTTCTTCCAATATTTTTTCACTTCAGGGCATAACTATCAGTTCTTAACTTCTGCCTTCCTAATGGAGGTCTGACTGTCGTGGAGTCGGAACCGACTTTGGAGAAGCCTCAGATCCTCCTGGATTTGAAGTCGATCTGAAGTCGATTCTTCCTCAGGTTTCCCTCCTTGGAAGTTTCTTGCCTTTTGTGTTCTGGGACAACACAACATAGATTTATGAACCGGAATTATTTTTACTTGGAATTATGCCAAGAAGATATAATGAAGAGGAGATTTATCTAACAGTGCACATTATCACGGCAGCAAGAAGGACTTTTCCCCCCAAAATGGAAAGGTTAGAGAAATTCCCGACGAAGGTGAGGTGATAAAGTGCTGAAATGGACAGATTGACTCTGGAATTAAAAAAAAACTAAGGATGAGACAGAATTTTATCAATGGTCGGAAAAGAAAGGAAGGACCCAGAATAAAAAAATAAACAGGGTTTGTAGAAGGGGTAATTACAGATTAAAAACTAACTGTACAAATGTATATGAGATGTATGACAAAAAGGAATGTCAGGACGATCCCAAGTGTCCAATGTTTTAATAATTTAATCAATCAAATATGTTAAAAAAGAAATAAAATAAAACGCAAACATACATCCTTCACATTCTAGGCAATTGAACTGAAATCCCCAGATATTGCATTCATATTGCCCTATTCAGTAGAATTCAATAGAGTTACTGCCCTGGGATAGAAGCTGTTTTTTTCAGCCTATTTGTCCTTGTTTTTATTATTATCCTGTACCGCCTGCCAGAGGGTAATAGTTCAAAAAAAAGGGTGCCCAAGTCCAAAATGTGGTCAACAAAAACTGTAACTATAAGTCCAATCAAGGCAAGACGAGGTCATTAGTCCAGAAGGGCAAGAGAAGGAATTCCAGGCGTGAAGGAACGGCAGTAATTCAACCCAGTTGGGAAGGCGCCAGGAACGCAGATAACCAAAGTCAACACATGATAAACTCACATTTGTTCCCAGCAGGTGCCACTCTCAGCTTGCATCTCTTTTAAACTCTCATTCCCAGGTGTGGCTAATGAAGTGAATCAGGGCCTTTTCCTCGCCCGTAAGCCACGCGCACCCATGTTGCTCCCTTCTCCGTTCTTCCCTGCGTGCCCTAGGATAAAGAGGGGGTGGGCCTGGGTCTTCCTCTGAACCCCCTCTCCCTTGTTCTCCCTCTCCCCTGTTCTGCCCAGCCGGACTTTGCCCGTCTCCAGTTTCCTCCACAGCCAACGGAGCCACACACTCCCACTCCGTGAATTCAGACTCCGACAGGGGCAGGACACACTGGGTGTCCTTTATTGCCCTTGTTGCTAGCATGACCTTCCCTGGTCTTATCCCCCACCCCAATCCCCCATCCCCAAAGAGTCCCCGAGAGGCCCATGACCCACAGCATCAGCCGATGGGGTTGCCCCATCGGGGAGACCAACCGTGTTTTCCTTTTGACTCCCCCCACGCAGGAGACTTTGAGATTGTGAACAGCGCCACCAAGAAGCACACTCGCGACGTGGGCTTGACTTTCCCCACCCCCGACTGCAAGCCAAGACACGCTCCACGGAGGCTCTAGGAGCAGGGCAGAGCAGGGGCTGGCTCAGCACCATGGGCTGTCGGCAGAAAACGAGGAGCAGCGGAAGTGGCAGCCGGGCAGCTTCCTGGAAGGGAGGAGGCCTAGAAGGAGACAGTCGCAGTGGACGCAAGGTCTCTGTAAAGGCTGTGTGTGTGTGTGTGTGTGTGTGTGTTGGACTGTATCGGTTTGGGCTGCGTTGCAAGAGCCAGTGTGGTGCAGTGCCAAACCTGCTGGACTAGAGACCGGGCGACGGTGAGTTCTAGTCCTCTCTGGCTCTCAAAGCTGGCTGGGTTTTATTCTAGGTATCCCTCTCTCTCTCTCTCTCTCAGCCCAGCCCACCACCTAAGGTTTGTAGAGAAAAAAGGAGGTGGGAGCATTGGGGACACACACTTGCCTTCACCTTCTTTTAACAAACCCATCATCCCTTGCGGGGTGGAGTCTGGGCTACTGAACGGAGCTAGCAGAGAGTTTTACTGGCCAGATGCCCTTCCTGTCGCCAGTGCGGAGTTTTGTTCGGCAGGTCTGTTCTCATTGTGCCCAGAGAGAGAGAAATATCTGTCTCTACCCAGGATCGAACTTACAAGCCTCCTGATTAGTGAGGCGAGAGCTCCACCTCCACGCCACTGCACCGCTCAGGTACACACACACACTGGCTTGAGTTGTAAAAAAAACCACAGATGGGATCTGAGTCTTAAGAGATAAATAGCATCCACCATTTTGTTTATGTATCCAATTATTTACTTTTATCCCACTTTTTTTATTTTCACGAAGGCTCTAAACATATTCCCTTCTCCTGCTGTCTCTCTCACAACAGCCCTGTGAGGTGGGTTCGGCTGAGAGCCACTCGGCAGTTTTCATGACCGAAGTGGGACTAGAACTCACCGTCTCCTGGTCATTGGCCTGAATGCCTAAGGCAGGACTAGAACTCCCATTTCCTGCTTCCTAGCCAGGTGCCCCCAACCACTAAACCAAACCGGCTCTAGACATAATATCTGGAACATTTAAATAAAGAAACGTTATAGGACAGGAACTAGCGAAAGAGCTGGGCAGAGAGTCGAGAATTTAATTTGAGACAAATGAAACGCCTCAATCTGAACAACCTTGGACCCGAATGCGTAGATGGGGAATGGAGGAGGCCAGAAGGTCAGTTTTGAAAGGCTCCAAATTCAAGGAGATAAATCATTCGGACCCGGAATCCCAAAATCAAGGGGTGCCTGCAAGGTGACGTAGATGGTTTCATACCAGGGTTTTTCCAACCTTAGCTTCTTTTAAGATACGTGGACTTCAATTCCCAGAATTCCACAGCCAGCTTTCTGGGAGTTGGAAGTCCACCAAAAAGTGGCCAAGATTGAAAAATCCTGATCTAGAACAAATCTGCCTGACTGAAAACCTGTTGGACCTTCCGCCTGAATCCGACAGCCACTGAGAGGCCAGAGCCCCCCCCCATTCCAAGTCCCGGTCAGCCATCTTGGCAAAGACCATCGAAACCACCGTTGGTGTACATGTCCAAGAGCAAAAAAACCCAATACCGGACAAAAATACCTACATGGTTAGAAAAAATGATAAAGCACATACTTGTATGTTTGTTCGTGTTTTAATCTTTTGTAAATAAAGTCTATTTTAAAACTTAAAAAAAAAAATGAGAAAGCAACATATGGATGTAAAGCCAGAAATATTTCTGTTAGGTATATTACCTGAAAAATATGATAAAAGGGGCTGTATATTTAATATTACATGTGTTGGCAGCAGCAAGAATTGTATTTGCACAATATTGGGAAAAATGAGGGAATTCCGACAGATGAAAATACAATTTTAAAAAAATATTAAGACTGCAGAAACGGATCGGTTAATGTTAAAGATAAAGGAGAAAGAAGACACAGAATATATTTTTAACATGTTATTTGTTTTACAAATGGTTAGATAATAAAGATAGAAATAAGAAGTTGGAAGAATACTATTATTTATGAGTAAATATTGTTATTAGTACTGATGTTATGTATAAGTAAGTTGAGTCAGACAATAGACTGTATTAGCATTCATGTGTGCTAAAGAGTGTGTGTGTGTGTGTGTGTTGGGATTCAAAGTTTTTTAGTACCAGTTCGGTGGGCGTGGCTTGGTGGGCAATGTGGCAGGGGAAGGATATACTGCAAAATCCCCCTTCCCTTCCCACCCCACTAACCTGCTTTCCAGCTCTGTTCTCCTGTGCAGGGCAACCAAAGAAGACCCAGCCGTTCAGCTGTGACTCAATGGGAGGCAGAGAAGAGATGGGGTTGGCGGGGCCAGTCAGAGGCAGGATTGGCCGGTTCTCCCAGCTACTCCAAATTTCCACTCCCAGTTCTCCAGAACTGGTCAGAACCTGCTGAATACAACCTCTGATCTATCTATCTATCTATCTATCTATCTATCTATCTATCTATCTATCTATCTATCTATCTATCTATCTATCTATCTATCTATCTATCTATCTATCTATCTATCTATCTATCTATCTATCTATCTATCTATCTATCTATCTATCTATCATCTGTCTATCTGTCTATCTACATCTATCTATCCATTCATCCCTCTATCTATCTATCTATCTATCTATCTATCTATCTATCTATCTATCTATCTATCTATCTATCTATCTATCTATCTATCTATCATCATCTATCATCTGTCTATCTGTCTATCTACATCTATCTATCCATTCATCCCTCTATCTATCTATCTATCTATCTATCTATCTATCTATCTATCATCATCTATCATCTGTCTATCTGTCTATCTACATCTATCTATCCATTCATCCCTCTATCTATCTATCTATCTATCTATCTATCTATCTATCTATCTATCTCAGATAAAGCCTACAAACTTGAAATTTGGCACATATTCTTGGCTTCTAGGGGCTCACTAAGAAAGGATTCTTTGAAATGAACCATCAGAGCGTTTAGTATTCCCTATATTATTATTATTATTAACACGCTCTGATGCTAAGGAGTCCTACTCCCCCTCCCCACCTGGAAAGAAATCTCTTCCAAAGGCAAAACACAAGCAGAGGAGAGGAGTTTCAGGTTCAGTTCAGCAAGCAGCTTTAGTATAGAACAGTTGAAGTTGTGTCTCCTTGCTCACACAACAAATACTCTTTCAGTTTCCAAACAGCCCTCAACTCTCTCACACACTGACATGATGCCAGCCAGATGAATACTGATGGATGCTTGTAGGCAGAGGCAGAATTCCCCTCCCCCTTACTTTCCTCCCCAAAACCTAAGCCTGACCACATCGTTCCGTAGCGAAAGCACGGCGATCGAGCTAGTAAATAAACTCACCACCGTTGTTGTTCTACCCCCATCCAGGAGTGTCTTGGTTCGTCCCGGCAAGAGATCTAAAACCAGATGCCCTGGAAGAGGCCAGGGGTGGCTTCCCACCCGGCCCAGTTCTTGCGTGGTCCGAGCCCCCACCCAGAGGGAAGCCGTGGCGGGAACCTCTCCGCGAGCAGAACTGGCCGGAGCGTCTCCGGGGCCTCCAGGTGCGTCTGGCCGCTCCAGCAAGAGATGTTGAGAATGAGCCTCCCTCCCCTTTGGGGAAAATGACCCTGCAGGTAAAATCCAGGCTTCTGGCTTTGTCCCCTTCCTCCCCTTTACACCCCCCCACCCCACACCCCATCCATACTAGAGATCCTGGTGCCAAGGACCAGGCACCGCGGCTCCATTCCCACTCAGCTGGAAGGAAGCGTAGAGGTCTCCTGTAAGCTCTAATCACTTAACATAGCTGGCCTTGGATTCATTTAGGGACCGTTCAGAGTTACAACAGCACTGAAACAAGTCCCTTATGATGGTTTTGCGTTCTTACCACCGTTGATCAGCTTCCATCCATTATTCCTTGTCTGGGCTTCGGGCGCTTTGGAGAATAGCTTGACCCCCTTCCTCCTCCCTGTGGCAGCCCCTCAAATATTGGAAGGCTGCTCTCCTGTCTTCCCTGGTCCTTCTCTTCCCTAGACTAGCCAGGCCCAGTTCCTGCAATTGTTCATCGTGCGTTTTAGCCTCCAATCATCCTGGTTGCTCCTCTGTACTTTTTCTAGAGTCTCAACATCTTTTTTTCATGACTTCTTTGTAGCTAGCCCTGAGATATTGGAAGACTGCTATCATGTCACCCCATCCTTCTTTTCCTTAAACTAGACATGTCTTCTGTCCATCCATGGTTTGCTCAGACATCTTCCTTCCTTCCTTCCTTCCTTCCTTCCTTCCTTCCTTCCTTCCTTCCTTCCTTCCTTCCTTCCTTCCTTCCTCCCTCCCTCCCTCCCTCCCTCCCTCCTCCTCCTTCTTCCCCATCTCTTCTTCCCTCCCTCTCCTTCCTTCCTTCCTTCCCTCCTCCTTCCTTCCCCATCTCTCCTTTCCTTCCTTCCTTCTTTCCTTCCTTCCTTCCTTCCTTCCTTCCTTCCTTCCTTCCTTCCTTCCTTCCTTCCTCTCTCCCTCCCTCCCTCCCTCCCTCCTCTCCTCTCTCTCTCTCTCTCTCTCCAACTGTTCCTGCAACAGTTCATCGTATGTTTTAGTCTCCAATCCCCTCATCATCCTGGTTTCTCTTCTCTGCACATTTTCTGGAGTCTCAACATCTTTTTTATAATGAGGTGACCAAAACTGGATGCAGTACACTACCAACAAAAGATTTTGAAGTTTTGTCATTCGCATGACCATTGCTTTTGCCGTTGGCCGTAAACTCTTGTCCCGCAGGGAATATTCCGTGGCAAGTTGCCCCGTGGAGAATTGCCCTAGACCCCCCTGCAATCCCCATTTTGCAAACTTAGCGGCCAGCAAAAATCAATTTTTTTGGGGGGGGGAGGCGGTGGAGAGCCAGATTTGCTTAACGTCCGCGTGGCCTTGGTGGGTGTGGTTTGCCGGGAGGGCTGTTTTTCACCTTCCCCAGAGTCCGGAGGCTTCCCTCGGGCCTCTGGGAGGCTGAAAACAGCCTTCCCCAGGCTCCGGGAGGCCCTCTGGAAGCCGGACACAGGCCCATTTCCGGATAGAAATGGTGTAGAGTGTTGAGGTAATTCCCGGTTAGGAGAATGAGCGCATACAGGGAGACGTATTTGAGAGAAGTGTTTGAATAATACACACACACAGCACACAGATACACTGTACAGTAGATGTAGGTTTTTACTTCCAGACAGTTTAAGCAAAGTTCAAGATAAGCAATCCAAAGTCATTCACAGGTAAATCAGTCAGTTTTTCAATCCAGGGATAATCGAAATATCAAAAGTCCAGTGTCAAAAAACAGTTCAGGATCAGACTTACATTAAATCCAGGAATATCAGTCAATTAGGAAGAATGGAGCAACGGCAATACTTTCCAACAGAAGGAAACAGAGATCCACTCACACTCTCTTCTGAGACTAAAACTAAAACAACCCAGGTTTCTGGCTCCATCTTATGGCCGTTTGAGAAACCACACCCAATTACACTTTTGCATTTTCTTAAAGATACAGTTTTAAAATGTTTATCCTGGTTTATATATTTCCAACCCAAATACCTGTTAGGTGACTTGTATTCCTAACATAGGCTCTCCTTCTTGAGCAGGGGGTTGGACTAGATGACCTACAAGATCCCTTCCAACTCTGATTACCTGTTATCTGTAACTTCCGGTACTTCCAGAAAGCCCATTTTTTCCCCCCCTCCCAGAGCCTCCACGCCTACCCTGACACTTACCTGCATCCAAAACGGGCCTCCTGGAGACTCCTGGGAGGGGAGGGGGGCAGGGTGAGCGGGGCCAGCCGGTCGGTTCAAATAGTGGTTTGGCAAACCAGGTACAGATTTAACATCCGGTTCTCAGGAATCAGTCCAAACGGTCATAACTCGACACCTAGAATCATCCGTGAGACCGACGCATGGATTCTCTTACTCCAGAGACACCCCACCTCCCTCCAGTGTCCCCAAATTTAAAAAAAAACATTTTTTTTTTGCGGCTTTCAAACTTCTTGAGCCCCAGATGGCCCTAGGAATCATAAGGCAGAGATTCTGCCCTTCCGCTTTCCCGCGGATATCGACCTCTTCCGCGGGAAGAGGGGATTCTGATTTTCCCAGGGATTTCTCTGGGTTTTGTTTGGTTTAGAGGCTTTTCCTTCACGGCTCCCCCCGAGCCCTCGGCTTTGTCTATGTCGGGCTGGTTTAAAATATTCTTTATTGCCCCCACCCTTTTTTAAAAAAACACAACACAATCACACGGCTAGGCTTATTCCCACGTCTGGTGTCTTTCCGGTGAATGGTCCGGCATCAAAGCATCCAGCAAACCTGGCAACTTTAAGACTGGTGGACTTCAACTGCCAGAGAGAAGAGAAAGGTGAAGGAAGGAAGGAAGGGAGGGAGGGAGGGAGGGAGGGAGGGAGGAAGGAAGGAAGGAAGGAAGGAAGGAAGGAAGGAAGGAAGGGAAGGGAAGGGAAGGGAAGGACGAAGGAAGGAAGGAAGGAAGGAAGGAAGGAAGGAAGGAAGGAAGGAAGGAAGGAAGGAAGGAAGGAAGGAAAGGGAAGGAGGAAGGGAAGGGAAGGAAGGGAAGGAAGGAAAACAACCTGCCCTTTGTGTGTTCAAGCTTGCATTGAACAGTTAATGTTCAATGCACACTTAAGGACCTTGTGGCAATGTTACAAACCTGCAATTAACATTGCTGGTTTCTGGGCAACGAAGATGTGTCCAATTTGCCCACCACGCAGCATTTTAACCTTGTACATTTTTGTGTTTTTAAATTTTACGTCCTGCCTTATTTTCTTTTTTCTTTTTTAAACAAATCTTATTGATTTTATAATAAAAAAAAACAAATCTACAACATATACGCAAATAACCAAACCAAGAAAAGAGCGAGAAAAAGGGAAAGAAAGAAACGCGAAAAGAAAGGAAAAAGGAAGAAAAAGAAGAAAAAAAGAGGAAGAAGAAGGGAGAGAGAACATTTAAAAACATTTTCCTTTTCGACAGTTTGTTCGTCCTGCCTTATTTTCACCGCGATGCTTGTGGACTTCAAGTCCCCAAATTCCATAAAGTTGCCAGCTGTGGAATTCTGGGAGTGGAAGTCCAAAGTGTGGCCAAGTTTGGAGATGTTAGCTAGGGAATTCTGGGAGTGGAAGTCCACAAGTCTTAAAGTGGCCAAGTTTGGAGATGTTAGCTGGGGAATTCTGGGAGTGGAAGTCCACGAGCCTTAAAGTGGCCAAGTTTGGAGATGTTAGCTGGGGAATTCTGGGAGTGGAAGTTCACGAGTCTTAAAGTGGCCAAGTTTGGAGATGTTAGGGAATTCTGGGAGTTGAAGTCCACGAGTCTTAAAGTGGCCAAGTTTGGAGATGTTAGCTAGGGAATTCTGGGAGTGGAAGTCCACGAGCCTTAAAGTGGCCAAGTTTGGAGATGTTAGGGAATTCTGGGAGTTGAAGTCCACGAGCCTTAAAGTGGCCAAGTTTGGAGATGTTAGCTAGGGAATTCTGGGAGTTGAAGTCCACGAGCCTTAAAGTGGCCAAGTTTGGAGATGTTAGCTAGGGAATTCTGGGAGTGGAAGTCCACGAGCCTTAAAGTGGCCAAGTTTGGAGATGTTAGGGAATTCTGGGAGTTGAAGTCCACGAGCCTTAAAGTGGCCAAGTTTGGAGATGTTAGGGAATTCTGGGAGTTGAAGTCCACGAGCCTTAAAGTGGCCAAGTTTGGAGATGTTAGCTAGGGAATTCTGGGAGTGGAAGTCCACGAGCCTTAAAGTGGCCAAGTTTGGAGATGTTAGGGAATTCTGGGAGTTGAAGTCCACGAGCCTTAAAGTGGCCAAGTTTGGAGATGTTAGCTAGGGAATTCTGGGAGTGGAAGTCCACGAGTCTTAAAGTGGCCAAGTTTGGAGATGTTAGGGAATTCTGGGAGTTGAAGTCCACGAGCCTTAAAGTGGCCAAGTTTGGAGATGTTAGCTAGGGAATTCTGGGAGTGGAAGTCCACGAGTCTTAAAGTGGCCAAGTTTGGAGATGTTAGGGAATTCTGGGAGTTGAAGTCCACGAGCCTTAAAGTGGCCAAGTTTGGAGATGTTAGCTAGGGAATTCTGGGAGTGGAAGTCCACGAGTCTTAAAGTGGCCAAGTTTGGAGATGCCGGCTGGGGAATTCTGGGAGTTGAAGTCCACGAGCCTTAAAGTGGCCAAGTTTGGAGATGTTAGCTAGGGAATTCTGGGAGTGGAAGTCCACAAGTCTTAAAGTGGCCAAGTTTGGAGATCTTAGCTGGGGAATTCTGGGAGTGGAAGTCCACGAGTCTTAAAGTGGCCAAGTTTGGAGATGCCGGCTGGGGAATTCTGGGAGTGGAAGTCCACAAGTCTTAAAGTGGCCAAGTTTGGAGATGTTAGCTAGGGAATTCTGGGAGTGGAAGTCCACAAGTCTTAAAGTGGCCAAGTTTGGAGATGTTAGCTGGGGAATTCTGGGAGTGGAAGTCCACGAGCCTTAAAGTGGCCAAGTTTGGAGATGTTAGCTGGGGAATTCTGGGAGTGGAAGTTCACGAGTCTTAAAGTGGCCAAGTTTGGAGATATTAGGGAATTCTGGGAGTTGAAGTCCACGAGTCTTAAAGTGGCCAAGTTTGGAGATGTTAGCTAGGGAATTCTGGGAGTGGAAGTCCACGAGCCTTAAAGTGGCCAAGTTTGGAGATGTTAGGGAATTCTGGGAGTTGAAGTCCACGAGCCTTAAAGTGGCCAAGTTTGGAGATGTTAGGGAATTCTGGGAGTTGAAGTCCACGAGCCTTAAAGTGGCCAAGTTTGGAGATGTTAGCTAGGGAATTCTGGGAGTGGAAGTCCACGAGCCTTAAAGTGGCCAAGTTTGGAGATGTTAGGGAATTCTGGGAGTTGAAGTCCACGAGCCTTAAAGTGGCCAAGTTTGGAGATGTTAGCTAGGGAATTCTGGGAGTGGAAGTCCACGAGTCTTAAAGTGGCCAAGTTTGGAGATGCCGGCTGGGGAATTCTGGGAGTTGAAGTCCACGAGCCTTAAAGTGGCCAAGTTTGGAGATGTTAGCTAGGGAATTCTGGGAGTGGAAGTCCACGAGTCTTAAAGTGGCCAAGTTTGGAGATCTTAGCTGGGGAATTCTGGGAGTGGAAGTCCACGAGTCTTAAAGTGGCCAAGTTTGGAGATGTTAGGGAATTCTGGGAGTTGAAGTCCACGAGCCTTAAAGTGGCCAAGTTTGGAGATGTTAGCTAGGGAATTCTGGGAGTGGAAGTCCACGAGCCTTAAAGTGGCCAAGTTTGGAGATGTTAGGGAATTCTGGGAGTTGAAGTCCACGAGTCTTAAAGTGGCCAAGTTTGGAGATGTTAGCTAGGGAATTCTGGGAGGAAGTCCACGAGCCTTAAAGTGGCCAAGTTTGGAGATGTTAGCTAGGGAATTCTGGGAGTGGAAGTCCACGAGTCTTAAAGTGGCTGTTTGGAGATGCCGGCTGGGGAATTCTGGGAGTTGAAGTCCACGAGCCTTAAAGTGGCCAAGTTTGGAGATGTTAGCTAGGGAATTCTGGGAGTGGAAGTCCACGAGTCTTAAAGTGGCCAAGTTTGGAGATGTTAGGGAATTCTGGGAGTTGAAGTCCACGAGTCTTAAAGGGGCCAAGTTTGGAGATGTTAGCTAGGGAATTCTGGGAGTGGAAGTCCACGAGTCTTAAAGTGGCCAAGTTTGGAGATGTTAGCTGGGAATTCTGGGAGTGGAAGTCCACGAGTCTTAAAGTGGCCAAGTTTGGAGATGCCGGCTGGGGAATTCTGGGAGTTGAAGTCCACGAGTCTTAAAGGGGCCAAGTTTGAGATGCTGGCTGGGGAATTCTGGGAGTTGAAGTCCACGAGTCTTAAAGTGGCCAAGTTTGGAGATGCCGGCTGGGGAATTCTGGGAGTTGAAGTCCACGAGTCTTAAAGTGGCCAAGTTTGGAGATGCCGGCTGGGAATTCTGGGAGTTGAAGTCCACGAGTCTTAAAGGGGCCAAGTTTGGAGATGTTAGCTAGGGAATTCTGGGAGTTGAAGTCCACGAGTCTTAAAGTGGCCAAGTTTGGAGATGTTAGCTGGGGAATTCTGGGAGTTGAAGTCCACGAGTCTTAAAGTGGCCAAGTTTGGAGATGTTAGCTGGGGAATTCTGGGAGTGGAAGTCCATGAGTCTTAAAGGGGCCAAGTTTGGAGATGTTAGCTAGGGAATTCTGAGAGTTGAAGTCCACGAGTCTTAAAGTGGCCAAGTTTGGAGATGTTAGCTAGGGAATTCTGGGAGTGGAAGTCCACGAGTCTTAAAGGGGCCAAGTTTGGAGATGTTAGCTGGGGAATTCTGGGAGTGGAAGTCCACGAGTCTTAAAGTGGCCAAGTTTGGAGATGTTAGCTAGGGAATTCTGGGAGTGGAAGTCCACGAGTCTTAAAGTGGCCAAGTTTGGAGATGTTAGCTGGGGAATTCTGGGAGTGGAAGTCCACGAGTCTTAAAGTGGCCAAGTTTGGAGATGTTAGCTGGGGAATTCTGGGAGTGGAAGTCCACGAGTCTTAAAGTGGCCAAGTTTGGAGATGCCGGCTGGGGAATCTGGGAGTTGAAGTCCACGAGTCTTAAAGGGGCCAAGTTTGGAGATGCCGGCTGGGGAATTCTGGGAGTTGAAGTCCACGAGTCTTAAAGTGGCCAAGTTTGGAGATGCCGGCTGGGGAATTCTGGGAGTTGAAGTCCACGAGTCTTAAAGGGGCCAAGTTTGGAGATGTTAGCTAGGGAATTCTGGGAGTTGAAGTCCACGAGTCTTAAAGTGGCCAAGTTTGGAGATGTTAGCTGGGAATTTGGGAGTTGAAGTCCACGAGTCTTAAAGTGGCCAAGTTTGGAGATGTTAGCTGGGGAATTCTGGGAGTGGAAGTCCACGAGTCTTAAAGTGGCCAAGTTTGGAGATGTTAGCTAGGGAATTCTGAGAGTTGAAGTCCACGAGTCTTAAAGGGGCCAAGTTTGGAGATGTTAGCTAGGGAATTCTGGGAGTGGAAGTCCACGAGTCTTAAAGGGGCCAAGTTTGAGATGCCGGCTGGGGAATTCTGGGAGTGGAAGTCCACGAGTCTTAAAGTGGCCAAGTTTGGAGATGTTAGCTGGGGAATTCTGGGAGTTGAAGTCCACGAGTCTTAAAGTGGCCAAGTTTGGAGATGTTAGCTGGGGAATTCTGGGAGTGGAAGTCCATGAGTCTTAAAGGGGCCAAGTTTGGAGATGTTAGCTAGGGAATTCTGAGAGTTGAAGTCCACGAGTCTTAAAGTGGCCAAGTTTGGAGATGTTAGCTAGGGAATTCTGGGAGTGGAAGTCCACGAGTCTTAAAGGGGCCAAGTTTGGAGATGTTAGCTGGGGAATTCTGGGAGTGGAAGTCCACGAGCCTTAAAGTGGCCAAGTTTGGAGATGTTAGCTGGGGAATTCTGGGAGTTGAAGTCCACAAGTCTTAAAATGGCCAAGTTTGGAGATGTTAGCTGGGAATTCTGGGAGTTGAAGTCCACGAGTCTTAAAGTGGCCAAGTTTGGAGACCTTTCCTCTGGAGCTTTACAGAGGCCTCCGCTTGCAAAAAAAAAAAGCAATTTCTCAGCCTCAGAGGCCTGTTTTCAAGGAAGCTTATATTCATTCTTCCCCGAAGCTAAATGGTTTGTTTTCTTTTTATCTTCCCCCTTTCGCCCCCCCCTTCGCCCTCCCCACTTAGGAATCTCTCGCAATGCACCGTCCCGATTTCATCTCGAGCTCCGGCGAACGTCTGAAGCGCCTCAAGCTGCTCACGGAAGAAAGGAAGCTGCAGAGCGTCTTCCAGGGGGAGAGGGAACAATTGTTTAACCCCCCCGAGGCGATGAGCTGCAGGAACATGGGGGGTCTTGCTAACCGAGGTACCCCTTCGCTTCCAGGGGAGCCGGGCTCCAAAATGCACGCGGGGGTTGGTTTGCTGAAGAAATGAAGGAAGAGAGGGGTGGGCCGGCTGTTCTTTGGCAGCAGGGACAGAGACCTTCCTCTCCAAATACCCTGGCTGCTTCTGCACTAAGGGGTCCTCAGTGCTCTCTGAGCTGGGTGGTTTTCTTGCAGACGTTTCATTGCCCATCTAGGTATCCTCCTCAGTGCTAGAAGGACTGAGATTTACAGGGAAGAGGAGAGGGAGGAGGAGGAGGAGGAAGGCTATGGGGTCTCTGGTGCTGTCTGAGCTGGGTGGTTTTCTTACAGACTTTTCATGACAATTAAGTAACATCCTCAGTGCTAGAAGGGAGGAGGGTTTGCAGGGAGGAGGAGGAAGAGGAGGAGGAGGAGAAGATCTGTGGGGTCCTTGGTGCTCTCTGAGCCTGTTTGTTTTCTTGCAGACATTTCATGACCCAACTTGGGAACATCCTCAGTGCTAAAAGGGAAGGGGTGTTGCAGAGAAGAGGAGGAGGAGAAAGAGAAAGGAGAAGGAATAAAGGAAAGGGAAGGGAGGGAAGGAAGGAAGGAAGGAATAAAGGAAAGGGAAGGAGGAAGGAAGGGAAGGAAGGAAGGATTGTGGGGGGTCCTTGGTGCTCTCGGAGTTTGGTGTTTTTCTTGTAGACGTTTCATTGCCCATCTAGGTAACATCATCAGTGGTAGAAGGGAGTGGGGTTTGTGGCATGGAGGAGGAAGAGGAGGACTGTGGGGTCCTTGGTGTTCTCTGAGCCGGGTGGTTTTCTTGCAGACGTTTCATGACCCAACTAGGTATCATTATCAGTGCTTAGAAGGAGGGAGGAGGAGGAGGAGGAGGAAGAGAAAGGAGAAGGAATAAAGGAAAGGGAAGGAAAGGGAAGGAAGGAAGGAAGGAAGGAAGGAAGGAAGGGTTGTAGGGGTCCTTGGTGCTCTCTGAGCTGGGTGGTTTTCTTGCAGACTTTTCATGACCCAACTAGGTAACATCCTCAGTGCTAGAAGGGAGGAGGGTTTGCAGGGAGGAGGAGGAAGAGGAGGAGGAGGAGAAGATCTGTGGGGTCCTTGGTGCTCTCTGAGCCTGTTTTTTTCTTGCAGACATTTCATGACCCAACTTGGTAACATCCTCAGTGCTAGAAGGGAGGAGGGTTTGCAGGGAGGAGGAGGAAGAGGAGGAGGAGGAGGAGGAGGAGGAGAAGGAGGAGGAGAAGATTTGTGGGTCCTTGGTGCTCTCTGAGCCTGTTTGTTTTCTTGCAGACATTTCATGACCCAACTTGGGAACATCCTCAGTGCTAGAAGGGAAGGGGTGTTGCAGAGAAGAGGAGGAGGAGAAAGAGGAGGAGGAGGAGGACTGTGTGGTCCTTGGTGCTCTCTTGGAGACTTTCTTTTTCTTTTTAAATAGATTTTTGTTACATTTTTTTCCCCTTGGAGACTTTCTTGCAGACGTTTCATGACCCAACTCGGGAACATCCTTGAGGTTAGAAGGGAGTGGGGTTTGTAGAGAGGAGAAGGAAAACTGTGGGGTCCTTGGTGCTCTCTGTGCTTGGTGGTTTTCTTGTAGACCTTTCATGACCCAGCTAGGGAACCCCATCAGTGCTAAAAGGGAGAGGAGGTAGAAGGGATTGGGGTTTGCAGAGAGGAGGAGGAGGAGGAGGAGTGTGAGGGTCCTAGATTTTGTTTGAACTTGGTGGTTTTCTTGCAGACATTTCATGACCCAACTAGGTAACAACATCAGTGCTCCGAAGGGACTGTTCCACTGGGGGGGATTGGAGCTTTGCTTTGGCTGCCAAAGGAGACCCAGACCTGGAGGAAGGGAAGGCCCCTTCTTTGCAAAGGAAAGCCCACCCTTTCAACGTCCTTAGGTCTTGGGGTGATCCTCTTACACCAGGGGTCTCCAAACTTTGGCAACTGGTGGACTTCAACTCCCAGAATTCCCCAGCCAGCTTCAATCCCCATAATGGAACAGTCCCTCCTAAGCACAGATGCTGTTAAGTAGTTGGGTCACGAAAAGTCTGCAAGAAAACCACCCGGCTAGAGAGCACCAAGGACCCCACAGTACCTTCTTCTTCCTCCTCCTCTTCTTCTTCTTCTTCCCCCTCCTCTTCCTCCTCCTCCTACTGCTACTGCTACTACTATTACTAACCCCTACTCCCTTCTAGCACTGATGATGATATCTAGTTGGGTAATGAAATGTCTGCAAGAAAACCACCAAGCCCAGAAAGCATCAAGGATTCCTCCTCCTCCTCCTCCTCCTCCTACTACTACTACTACTGCTGCTGCTGCTGCTGCTGCTACTACTACTACTGCTACTACTACTGCTACTACTATTACTAACCCCTACTCCCTTCTAGCACTGATGATGATATCTAGTTGGGTAATGAAATGTCTGCAAGAAAACCACCAAGCCCAGAAAGCATCAAGGATTCCTCCTCCTCCTCCTCCTCCTTCTCCTCCTCCTCCTTCCTCCTTCTCCTCCTCCTCCTCCTCCTCCTCCTCCTCCTCCTCCTCCTCCCCCCCCACCAACTCCCTTTTAACACTGATGATGTTACCTAGTTGGGTCATCCAACCTCTGCAAGAGAAAAACCAAGCTCCAAGAGCACCAAGGACCCCACAATCCTCCTCCTGGCTGGCTGGGGAATCCTGGGAGTCGTAGTCCGCCAGTCTTAAAAGCGACCCCGTTTAGAGACCTCCATCTTAACGCCATCAAACCGGGATCGTGTCCCTTGGCCGGTCAGGGAAAACAGAAAGTGAGAGCTGGCCTCACTCCCGATGTCTCCTTCCCTTTCTTTAGGATATCGGACGCTTCGGAGTAGAGCCATTTCCAAGAATGAGATGGTTGAGCGGTCGAAACGGTAAGGGGCGGGGGGCTTGGTTGGTTGATTTTTGGCCAGAAAATGACTCTCTTGGATTACTGTTCAGATGCGATAAGGGATAAACATCATAAATAACAGCGGCTCGGTTACTTCTGCGCTCCTAATAAGGAAGTAACAAAATGCAAAAACAAAACCGCTGAGAAAGGAGAAGAGTTCTGTCCAGCCTGATTTTTAATTTCCTTATTGATGCTAATTTCATCGGGGGGGGGGGGGTCACCCTTTCCCAGATTCTGCTGAAGATGCTGCCCTTAAAATGGGGTCTCGGAAACCAGGCCTTTTCTCGTCTTAAGGCAGATCCTGGATTTACGGCCGCAAGTCACGTGACGAAGCGAGGCGTTCGCGAAGCGAGTTTTGCCCCCCGCCCCCCCTTTTGAACGACCTACCTCGCCCCACCCTGTGTAAGCGAATCGCAGTGATGAAATCCGTGACACCGTTGTTAAGTGAAACGGGCTTCTCCACTGGACTTCGCTCGTTCAGGAGGTCGCCGAATGTAAGCGAATCGCAGTGATGAAAATCCGTGGCCGTTAAGTGAAACGAGCTTCCCCACTGGACTTCGCTCGCTCAGGAGGTCGCCGAAAGGAGGGAAAGGGGATGCTGCCAAACCGTCATCAGTGCGAGTCAGCGGCCAAGCGTCTGGATTTGGATTAGGCGACCCTGGGGGTGCCACGGCGGTCCCAGAATCCGAAATTAACGGTGTGGAAAATGGCCCCGGGTCCCTTTTCTTCTCGTGAGAGAATACAATAGGACAGAGGTCTTCCAAACGTGGCCCCTTTCAGGCGTGTGGACTTCAACTCCCAGAATTCCTTAAAAGTGGCCAAGTTTGGAGAGAGGCCGCCTGGGGAATTCTGGGAGTTGAAGTCCACATGCCTGAAAGGGGCCAGCCACGTTTGGGGACCTCTGTTCTATTGTAATAATAATAATAATAATAATAATAATAATAATAATAATAATAATAATAATAATAATAATAATAATAATAATAATAATAATAATAATAATAATAATAATAATAATCGCTAAATAACAACAACCCAGGGTGGGATTTCTCCCTTCTTCAATGGCCTTCTCTCTCCTTTCTCTTCCCTCGGCCAGCATCTACGAGCAGCTGCCGGAGGTGCGAAAGAGACGGGAAGAAGCCCAGAGAAGGACGGAATATTCCACCAACCGCTTGAAGGCCCAGCTGTACAAAACGGTGGGTGCCCCTTTCTCCTCTCCCGTCCCCCACCCCCCACAAACCTACTCAAAGCTTGTGGGGTTCTCCTCCTTTCCTGGAAAGTGGGAATCAGGGATGGGGGTCAGAGCAGGCAGGGGATAATGGAGTTCAGGGGATATTAGGGGAGTCGCCGGGAGCTGGGCGGCGTCTCCAAAAGCATCAGCTCAGGGCCGTCGCAGGGGGCTGCGCCCTGACCTACGCCGCGCCGAAACTCCTCGGGAGGGAGAACCGGCCGTATCTCTGAAGCGGCAGGGCATAAATTGCCTGGGGGGGGGGGAGAAATGCAGAGTTTAATCCTGGCCAAAGGAAGGAGCATCGCAGAGCCCCTGGTGGGCGGGAGGAAGCCGCCATTGTGCCTGAACCACTAGGGGGCAGCAGAGCCGCCTTTTTTCCCTCTTTTCTCTCCCCTCTTCTCTCTTTTCTTTCTCCTTCCTTCCTCTTCTCCCTTATTCCTCTTCTCTATCTCTCCTTTCTTTCCTCTCTTTTCTCTCTCCATTCTCTCCTGTCTCTCTTTTCTATCCCTCCTTTCTCTTCTTTTCCCTCCCTCCTTTCCTTCCTTCCTTCCTCTTCTTTCTCCTTCTTTCCCTTTCCTCTTCTCTCTCTTTTCTCCTTTCTTTCCTCTTTTCTCTCTCTCTCCTTCTGTCTTTCTCTCCCTCCTTTCTCCTTTACTTCCTCCCTCCTTCCATCCTTTCCTTCCTTCCTCCTCTTCCTTCCTTCCTTCCTTCCTTTCCTCTCTCCTTTCTCTTCCCTTTCTTTTCTCTCCTTCTCTTTCCCCTCTTTCTCTTCTTTTCCTCCCTCCCTCTCTTGCTCCCTTCCTTCCTTCCTTCCTTCCTTCTTTCCTTCCTTCTTTTCTCTCTTTCCTCGCTCCTTTCTCTTCTCTCTCTTTTCTCTCCTTCTCCTTCCCCTTTCTCTTCTTTCCTCCCTCTTCCCTTTCTTCCTCCTTCCTTCCTTTCTTTCCTTCCTTCCTTCGTGTCTTTCCTCCTTTCTCTTCTCTCTCTCTTCTCTCCTTCTGTTTCTCTCCCTCCTTTCTCTTCTTTTCCTCCCTCCCTCTTTTCTCCTTCTCTTCTTTCTTTTTCCTCTCTTTCCTCTCCTCCCTCCCTTCCTAATCTTTTCTCCTTTCTCTCTTTCTCTCTCTCTCTCTCTCTTTCCCCTCTTTCTCTCTCTCTGACTCTCTCTCACAAGCACACCACAGCCCTGGCCTTCAGTCCTACCCCAAGCGAAAGCCAGTTCATCCAAATTGGGGCTTTCCACTACCTGTCTCCCCACATCCCCCCCAAGCTGCTTGGCCCTTCTTCCGTGGGTCTCTTCTTCCTCCTCTCTTCACCCCCTCCCCAATTTATCCTATTTTTGTAAGGAAGGGGGGGGGCAAGAAACGGGAAGGATCAAAAAGGGGCTTTCTCGGACAGGGTGGGTGGGTGTCCCTTCACCATTACAGTGTTAGGATTCCAGCAATCGCCCCCAATTAAATCATGATTCTTGGTTGTTCTCGTCTTTTCCAACAGAAAATCACCAACCGTGTCTTGGGAAGGAAAGTGCCCTGGGAATGATGTGGGCGGGAAAAAAAACAAAAAACCAGAAGCCGAGCGAAGGACGACGTCCCTGTTTAATAAACCTTACCGCACCAAGTAGGGGGTTTTAACCTCTCTTTTTTAAAAAACATTTTTTTTAAAAAAAAAAACACGAACTTGTGCCTACGCCGTAGACTCCTTGGGCGGTTTTGCCCCTGACGCCTCTTAGATTTCCTGACCTTCAACTGGAGTTCAGGGGTGCCTCCCCAGTTCCCCCCCTCAATCATGCTACAACCCCTCCCGCTTTTCAAGCCAACATATTGAAGAGTTTTTAAAAAGAAAAATCAAGGAACCAGGAATTTTTTTTTCTGTCTTTTTCCATATTCTGCCTACGTTCCCTATGCGGATCAAGGCTTTGTCGGACTAATGGATCAACAGCGCATTAAATGGGCGGTTGTGTGTGTGTGTGTGTGTGTGAAAGCAGCTTGGGTTATTTATATATAGAACAATATTTGTATTTCAGGTGCTTTGTATCACTGATGATTTTGGAGGATTACTCTGGATTTTTTTTTTAATGTCTCCGTGGTGGGGGGAAAAAAAATTAAAATGTCTTACAATATCCCTGCTTCCTGATGACTTCCACTGAGCGTTTTTGTCAGCTGTCCGTTCACAGTTTGCGTCTCTGCAACGATTGTCGAAAATGGATGGAGACTCGGAGCCATTTTTTTACATGTGTTCAATATAAAACGAGGAAAAGGGGCTATAGATGCACAGTTACAGCCAATGTCTTGACTCTTCTAACACCTTCCGTGGATGTCCTTATACAGATAGTCCTCAACTTAACAGCCATTTGTTTAGGGCAGGGGCCTCCAAACTTGACAGCTTTAAGATTTGTGGACTTCAACTCCCAGAATTCCTCCTCCCATCACGTTAGCTCAGGAATTCTGGGAGTTGAAGTCCACAAGTCTTAAACTTGCCAAGTTATAAGACCCTTGGGCTAGCTGGATGAAAGGAAGGGAGAGGGAGGAATAGATGATGATAGTAGGAGATGATGATAGATAGATAGATAGATAGATAGATAGATAGATAGATAGATAGATGATAGATAGATAGATAGATAGATAGATAGATAGATATGATAGAATAGATAGATAGATAGATGATAGATAGATATGAATAGATAGATATTGATAGGTAGATAGATAATAGATAGATAGATAGAAGAAGATAGATATGTAGATAGATAGATAGATAGATAGATAGATAGATAGATAGATAGATAGTGGATAGGTAGATAGATAGATAGATAGATAGATAGATAGATAGATGATATGATAGATAGATAGATAGATAGATAGATAGATAGATATAGATGTGGATGATATTGATTATATATATCTAGATAAAGAACTAGATAGAGAGACAGAGTGTATGACTGGCTGGCTAGGTGGATGATAGACAGACAGAGAGTGGATGGGTGACAGATTATATAAATAGCAAGATCAGGGGTCTCCAAACTTGACAGCTTTAAGACTTCAACTCCCAGAATTCCTCCTCCAGTCACGTTAGCTCAGGAATTCTGGGAGTTGAAGTCCACTTTCCAGGTTTGGAGGCCCTTGGATTAGGGTCTATTCAAAGTTACGACGGCACTGGAAAAAGTGACTTCTGACCGTTTTTTCACACTTACGACCGTTGCAACGTCCCTGGGGGGGGTGTCACGTAATCAAAATTAAGACTCTTTGCAACGGACTCGTATTTACAACGGTGGCAGTATGTCCTGGCGGTCATGATCCCCTTTTGCGACCTTCTGATGAACAAAGTCAATGTGGAAGCCAGATGACAACCACTTAACAACCGTGTCCCTAACTTAACAGCTGCAGCGATTTGCTTAACAACGGCTGCAAAAAGGTTGTAAAAGGAGTAAAAGCTCCCTTAACAACTGCTTCACTTAGCAGCAGAAATGTTGGGCTCGATTGTGGTCCTAAGTCGAGGACCACCTGCAGCTAAAGTCGGTGCTTGCTTAGTTCAACCATCGTCAGCTTGCCGGAGTTCCTAAAACTCTCACCAAAGGAAATGCTTCCAGGGGTCCTGGGACTCCAACTTTGCAGCAGGCCGGGGCAACATTAAAATAGGTGGACTCTAACTCCCAGAATTCCAAGCAACATGGGCCAAGGCAACATTAACATGGGTGGACTCCAATTCCCAGAATTCCTCAGCCAGCCTGGCCTAAGATCTGTTTTTCCAGCAGGGGCAAAATTGAGATAGGTGGACTTCAACTCCCAGAATTCCACAGCCATCCAGGCCCAAGGCCTCTTTCCTCAACTTTAGGAAGTTTAAGATGGGTGGACTCCAAACTCCCAGAATTCCAAGCAACATGGGCCAAGGCCTCTTTCCAGCAGGCCAGGGCAACATTGAGAAGCTGGACTTCAATTCCCAGAATTCCACAGCCAACCTGGTCCCAGGCCTCTTTCTTCAAGTTTAGCAATTTTAAGATGGGTGGACTCCAACTCCCAGAATTCCCCCAGCCAGCCTGGTCCAAGTCCTGTTTTTCCAGCAGGCCGGGGCAACATTAAGATGGGTGGGCTCCCAACTCCCAGAAATCCAAGCAACATGGGCCAAGGCCTCTTTTCCTAACAGGCCAAGGCAACATTAACATGGGTGGACTCCAACTCCCAGAATTCCACAGCCAACCAGGCCCAAGGCCTCTCCTCGAGTTCAGTAACTTTAAGATGGGTGGACTCCCAACTCCTTTTAAGCTGGCTTAAGATGGAATTCCAACTCCCAGAATTCTGGCCCAAGGCCTCTCTCAAGTTCGCACTTAAGATGGGAGGACTTCAGGCTCTGTGGAATTCTGGGACCCATCTTAAAAGCTTCTAAGGTTGAGAAAACATTGCCTTATGAGCTCTGGAGTTGGCCAGGCCTGAGCAGGCCGTTGTGAGACACACAGACTTTCAGACCAACACCCACATGTGCTGCCTACACAACTCTGTTTTCCTTCCCCTTGCCCAGCTGCTACTTCTGTTTGTCGCTCTGCGTCTCTTCCTCCCTCCCTTGCCACCCCTGCTCTTTTTTGCTGTCTACTGGTTGCAATTTTGCAATCTGGCTGTTCTTTTGAGTCAGAGGGTGTTTCCCCTCTCTGAACAACGGCCAAGCACAACTGTGTTGCTTTGCACACACACACACACACACACACACACACACGGTGTGCGGCCGAAAAACAGAATCCCAAATTAGCCGGGTCAGCAAAACATGAGAAGGATTTTTGCCTCTTGGGTGTGGATTTGAACCGGAGCAGTCGCTTCTGGGTCATTCCGGGTAGTCCTCGACTTACGACCACAATTGACCCCCCTCCCAAATTTTGTTTGCTAAGTGAAACAGTCACCCATGGTCATGGTTTGTCCCCCCCGAGGTTTCTGAAGAACTTCAAGAAGCTTCTCGAAGGAGCAGCGAATTTCGTTCCCGTTTTACGGCCTTTCCTGCCACCCGTTACTAAACGAATCCCTGCAGTCAGGAATGCAATCGTTAAGCGAATCGGGCTCCTCCCGCTCACCAGAACGGTCACAAAAGGGGATCACGTGACCCCCGGGGACGCAACCATCATAAGTATGAACCAAGTTGCCAAATGTCTGAATTTTTGCATCACATGACCATGAAGGATTCTGCGATGGTTGTAAGTGTGAAAAAACGGTCATAAGTGCTAACAACGGTCATAAATCCCCCTTTTTTCAATGCCATTGTCCTTTTGAACAGTCACTAAATGACCAGCTGCAGTTCATTTAGCGACTGAAGTTACCACAGCACTGAAAAAGGATGTTTTCCACACACACGATCAAAATTTGGACGCTCGGCAACTGTCTTCCTGTACTTGTGACAGTTGTAGTGTCCCAGAGTCATACAATTTCACCTTTGGTGGCCTATTGGCAGGCAGAGTTAATGGGGACGCCAGATTCACTTAACAACCGTTTTTGCTGTATCAATCAGAATAGAGCTGGGAGGGTGCCTAGAGATCTTCTAGTCCAACCCCAAGCAGAAGACCATTCCAGACAAGTGGCGGTCCAGTCTCATCTTAAAAACCTCCAGTGATGAAGCACCCACAATTTCTGGTGGCAAGCGGTTCCCCTTCACTTTGTGAACTAAACAGCTGCAGCGATTCACTTAAGGATGACAGGAAAGGTCTTAAAATCGGTCAAAACTCGCTTAACAACTGCCTGGCTTAGCCGATGGAAATTTTGGGCTCCGTTATGGTCCATGATTCAAGGACTTCGGGGAAGATGCATAATGATTTCTGCAAATAAAATAAAAAGTTCTTCCTTCTTTAGTGGGATTTTCACCAGGGTGGTTGGTGGTTGGTGGTTTAGTTTCTGAAATAAGGGAAATGTGGTTGGAAACAAAATGTTGACTCTGGGCTTTATAGAATACCAAAAATGGCCTGATTGTTGTTATGAGTACATTATTCAGTTCTCCTAAAGAAGGCTGTCTGTCAAAAATGCCAAACAATTTGACAGCTGGGCCTTTTTTAGGAGTATATCAATTTAAAATGCTGAACTGGCAATTTTTTAAACCTCTTGCTCAACAATGCAGCATCTAGCAAGCCTTGTTTGGGCTGAGAAGCTAAACAGGGCCAGGACCTTAAAAAACACACACCAAAAAACAGATAATCAGAGTTGGAAGGGACCTTGTAGGTCATCTAGTCCAACCCTCCTTGCCCAAGCAGGAGACCCTACACCATTTCTGACAGATGGCACTTCAGTCTCTTCTTGAAAGTCTTAAATAATGATGCTCCCAGAACTTCTGAATAACATGGCCGGGGAATTCTGGGAGTTGAAGTCCACCGGTCTTAAAAGTTTCCAGGTTTGCAGACATTCTAGTCTAGTCTAACGAAAAGTAGGGAATGACAGGATAGCAGTCTTCCAATATTTGAGGGGCTGCCCCAAAGAAGAGGAGGGGGTCAACCTATTCTCTAAAAGTACCTGAAGGCAGGACGAGAAGCAACGGATGGAAACTAATCAAGGTGAGAAGCAACCTGGAAATAAGGAGAAATTTGCTGAGAGGGAGAGGAATTAACCAGTGGAACTGCTTGCCACCAGAAGTTGTGGCTGCTCCATCGCTGGAGATTTTTAAGACGAGACTGGACAGCCACTTGTCTGAAATGGTATAGGATTTCCTGTTTGGACAGGGGGGTTGGACTAGAAGACCTTCAAGGTCCCTGTCAGATTTAGGTGACCCCCAAATACTTAACAAATTTTCAGGACAATGAGGTAAAATAAGAATTTTATTATACTCTCGCAAAAGCAGGCAATTCCGAATCCCTCTCAGGTGAGTTGGAGTCAGAAGAGCGAAGAACTTCTTTTAAACAATGCAATTTATAGTTTATTTCCTTTTGAAGCATATTTGCGGTTGAGGTATTCTATCGAGGCAGGAAAGTTTAATCAAACTGAACAGGAAACTCTTAAGCTAGGCAGCTGGGGTTTCTTGTAGGTCTTCCACTCAGACAAGCATTTAAACATAACAGTTTGCAGATATGGGACCCTCCGGGTCATCTAGTCCAACCCCCTTTTGATACATAAAATCCTTTTAAAAGAATTCCAAATCATATATCTTTGATTCACATCCTTCAGTCCCTTATACTCCAAAGCCCCTGAAGGCAGGACAAGGAACAATGGGTGGAAACTAATCCAGGAGAGAAAGCAACCTGGAACTAAGACTTCCTAGCAGTGAGGACAATTTACCAGTGGAACGGCTTGCCACCAGAAGTTGTGGGTGCTTCATCACTGGAGGCTTTTAACACGACATTGGGCAGCCATTGGTTGAGCAGGGGGTTGGATTAGAAGACCTCTAAAATCCCTCCCGGTGCTGCTATTCTGGATGGCCTGGCGGAGAACACGCTGTGTGCCAGGAGGCCCAATTCCTTATTGTTTGGGATCTACTGATCCCCCCACTGATGTATCCCATGGGTCAATGTCTCTGGAGGGCCAAAGCCAATGTCTCTGGAGGGCCAAAGCCACCTCTCTTCACGTCCTCTGCTTTGCATTGACTGCCCAGAAGTGAGAGGCAGAGGAAGGAAAACAACCGGTGCTGCTTTTCATATTACCACATGCTCCCCCGAGGGCCCTCAGCCATGTCCTCTTTGGAGGCATGTTGATACCAGTGATTCACCACCTCCACAGGTGCAAGGCTGGGAGAGTTGCCAGTGTACAGGGGCAGCCCAGGCTCCAATGATTCGTAGCTCAACGTGTCATGTGCAAGGATCAGTTGCTTTGCTCAATGGGTTCCCCATATGTTGGATTTTCCGTGTAGCAGGGGGTCTTCTGCAAAGCTGCTTCCTTCCCAGTGTAGGTTTGTGGGTGCTCCCTGAGCTGGGTGGTTTTCCGACAGACGTTTCATGACCCAACTAGGTAACAGCATCACTGCTAGAAAGAAGTGGGAGGAGGAGGAGGAGGAGGAGGATAAAGACTAAGGGGTTGTTGATGCTGTCTGAGCTTGGTTGTTTTCTTGCAGATGTTTCATGACCCAGCTAGGTAACAGCATCACTGCTAGAAAGAAGTGGGAGGAGGAGGAGGAGGAGGAGGAGGAGGAGGAGGAGGGAGGAGGAGGAGGAGGAGGAGGAGGAGGAGGAGGAGGAGGAGGAAGAAGAAGACTAAGGGGTCCTTGATGCTGTCTGAGCTTGGTTGTTTTCTTGCAGATGTTTCATGACCCAGCTAGGTAACAGCATCACTGCTAGAAAGAAGTGGGAGGAGGAGGAGGAGGAGG
This sequence comes from Notechis scutatus, assembly GCF_049901735.1. Classification (NCBI taxonomy): domain Eukaryota; kingdom Metazoa; phylum Chordata; class Lepidosauria; order Squamata; family Elapidae; genus Notechis; species Notechis scutatus. The sequence goes on from NC_142012.1 coordinate 870,923, forward strand.
AGGAGGAGGAGGAGGAGGAGGAGGAGGAGGAGGAGGAGGAGGAGGAGGAGGAGGAGGAGGAGGAGGAGGAAGAAGACTAAGGGGTCCTTGATGCTGTCTGAGCTTGGTTGTTTTCCTGCAGATGTTTCATGACCCAGCTAGGTAACAGCATCACTGCTAGAAAAAAGTGGGAGGAGGAGGAGGAGGAGGAGGAGGAGGAGGAGGAGGAGGAGGAGGGAGGGAGGAGGAGGAGGAGGAAGACTAAGGGGTCCTTGACGCTGTCTGAGCTTGGTTGTTTTCTTGCAGATGTTTCATGACCCAGCTAGGTAACAGCATCACTGCTAGAAAGAAGTGGGAGGAGGAGGAGGAGGAGGAGGAGGAGGAGGAGGAGGAGGAGGAGGAGAGGAGGAGGAGGAGGAGGAGGAGGAAGACTAAGGGGTCCTTGATGCTGTCTGAGCTTGGTTGTTTTCCTGCAGATGTTTCATGACCCAGCTAGGTAACAGCATCACTGCTAGAAAGAAGTGGGAGGAGGAGGAGGAGGAGGAGGAGGAGGAGGAGGAGGAGGAGGAGGAGGAGGAGGAGGAGGAGGAAGAAGACTAAGGGGTCCTTGATGCTGTCTGAGCTTGGTTGTTTTCTTGCAGATGTTTCATGACCCATCTATGTAACATTAGTGCTAGAAGGGTGTGGGGTTTATTCCTTTGGTAGTTCCTTCATTTTTTTGCAAAACGTCCGTACGGAAGTGGGGTGTCTTAACTATCCCACGGGGTGCTGGTGGTGGTCTCAATCAAGCCGCAGAAATAGCCGTGAATAGGTTTTATTGTTTAAACGCCCCCCCAGGTGGTGAATTTGGCCAAACAGGAAACGGGTGACACAGAGGCTAACCCCGTCCCTTTATGCGCCCAACCACAGGGGTTGAGTCACGGGTCAGGTATGCTAGTCAAAGATCCCACCCTTTGCCCAGCACATGAACTAATGGGACATTTGGAGGGAGGGGTCCCAAAAAGTTTGGGACAGAAGGAGGATAACATGATATATAACCCATAGCTCTCCAAGTCAATGTTCTAAGATAGGTGTGGTAGCCAGAGATTTGAGTGGCATTGGTGGCGTGTGGGTGTCCAATTTCCACGGAAGAGAACAACCTGGAGAGCCGAGGGGGGGCGGGAATCCTGGGCCTAGGATTTAGCCCTAAATGGAGTTCCAGTCCTGTCTTAGGCACGAAAGCCAACGGGGTGACTTTGGGCTAATCCCTCCCTCTTAGTTCAAACCGACTCATAGGGTTGTTGTTGTGGTGTAAATAGGAGTCGGAAGATGCATTGGATAGATTCGCCATCTTGAATCATTTGTAAAAACACCCGCGAGATGCAGAATGAACAAATAAAAATGTTGAGCTTTCGCTTTGCGGTTCCAAATTTTATGGGTTCCTCTGCACCCTGCTTTCATCGTCATCTGAGCCATCTCTAGATCGAAGAGCTGGTTAAAAATAACCCAAAGGTGTGATGCTCCCCTTAACTCATATCCTGTTGTGGTTCGCTGGCAGCAGGTGGGGATGGCTGAGGTCTCGGAGAGCGAGGACTCAGATGAGGGGCCTGCGTGGGATGCAGGGATGGAGCCAGGATCATCAGGGAGGGGAGTGGAGTGCTGCCTGCGGAGATGGTGGAGGCTGGCAGCAGCAATGAAGAGGCCCCCGAGGAGCCTGTGCCCAGTGTGCATGCGTGTAGGGCTGCTCAAAGGAAAGAGCAGCTGCAGCAGCATAGGTGACTCGGGAGTAAGGCTGCAAGGTGATGGCCACTCCCTTAAGGGATAAAAGCCAGCGGAGAAACCAGAGTTCTTTGCAGGAAGCAAAGACGTTTTTGCACTCAAGCCTTGTGGACGTTTAGACTGTCTTGGTTGGTGTTTGGAGACTCTTTGTGTTTGAAATATTTCTTAGCAACTTTATCTAGTGTTCTTGGCAGCCTTGCACCACCTTGGCAAAGCTCGTTCTTATCAGAGACAATGAGTTTGAAACAGCCTTTTAACCGGGAAGGAACAGGAATTCATAAAGAATCATTAAAAGGTTTTGCTTTTACCTCTGTTTTGTATTTGTTTCCTTGGAACCAGGTTTGGTCAGAACACATCTGCAAAAAAACCACTAAAAACTCACACCTTCCTCTCAAAACAACTCTGGGGTGGAAGTGGTTAGCAGCCTCTTTGCAGCAATTTAAAGCCTTTTGCAACAGCTCGGTGTTTTCTGGAGGCCCATTAAGCCACCCCATCCCACCCCACCTTCTAAAAAAAGGGGAGTGGGATACGAGAACCTTGGGCTTTCCATGTCTGTGCTGTCCAGACAGTATCTAGTTCATTGGGAATTGGGAGCTGTCCTCTTAAGGGAATGCCTCATGGGAAATGTAGTTAACGCATCATGGGAAATGTAGTCGTTGTAGTCACATCTGTAATCCTCTTTTTTTGTTGTTGAAAATTGTATTGATTTTTAAAGACAAGCATAAACCAACAAAACATAAAAACATAAAACATCTTTTTTGAAAGCAGCTTTGATCCCGGGTTACACCTCTCCGTACAGACACAAATTCAAGTTCCTTGTAATCCTGATTGGTCACTGAATTGACCCTCGGTTGGGTTGGGGGGAGTTTCCATCATTCTTGCTTGGACCCCAAGGAGCATCAGGCTGTTTTGCTGCATCGTTATGGGGTGAAGATTAACTGCATTTTCAATTGTTCTGTCTTTCAGTTGCTGGCTGAACGTCAAGACAGTCAGGCAAACTCTACAACAGGGGTGTCCAACCTTAGCCACTTTAAGACTTGTGGACTTCAACTCCCAGAATTCCTCAGCCAGCAAAGCTGGCTGAGGAATTCTGGGAGTTGAAGTCCACAAGTCTTAAAGTGGCCAAGGTTGGACACCCCTGCTCTACCATATCTTCTCCTTGGGTGGATTAACGGAGGCATTGCTGGAAGCAGAGAAGAGGAGGAGGAAGATGAGAAGCAGGAACTGGCCCCTGGATTTTGGTGCATTTTGGCAGCTTGAGGGGGGCTTTGAATTCTTCTCCACCCTAATCAGGAAGCGGGTGGGGAGCTTAGAGCCGCTTCCGGGCCTGGTCTCACCCCACCCTACCCCAAACTGCATCTGGCCAAGGAAGGACCCAGTGGGGCCTGCATATATATGTTCTGGGTAGGGAGGGCGACGGGTCCCAGAATAACCGAGTTGGGAAGGGACCTTTGGAGGTCTTCTAGCCCAACCCCCTTGCTCAAGCAGGAAACCCTGTTATCATTCCGGACCAAATGGCTGTCCACATTTCTTCTTGAAAACCTCCACCCACAACTTCTGGTGGCGAGCAGTTCCACTGGTCAATTGTCCTCCCTGTTCAGGAAATTCCTCCTTAATTCCAGGTTGCTTCTGCCCTTGATTGGTTTCCTTCTGTTTTTTTTTTCTTTTCTTATCCTGGTGCTTTGGAGAATAGGTTGAGCCCCATCACCCCTCTTCTTTGAGGCAGCCCCTCAAATATTGGAACAATTCAGAGGTGGTTGAATCAATGACTGGGGACACTCTGTGTGTCGTTCTGCCATAAAGCCAGTATTTTGAAACACAGGTCCGTGAAGGAAACTCCCATTTATGTCATTGTGGCAGCCCCCTCAGATAATGGAAGAGTGCTATCGTGTCACCCTTAGTCCTCATACAGAATAACAGAGCAGGAAGGGAACCTGAAGGTCTTCTAGTCCAACCCCGTTCAAGCAGGAGATCCGCTGCCATTTCAGACAAATGGTTATCCCATCTCTTCTTAAAAACCTCCAGCGCTGGAGCACCCATTTGCAAAATATGTCTGTCTATACCGGTCTCTCTCTCATCCCTCCGTCCATTGCTCTCGCTCTCTCTCTTATCCATCTATCCATCCATCACTATATATCTTTCTATCTATATCTCTCTCTTTCATTATATCTCTCTCTTTCATTCTTTCACTCTCATCCATCTATCCATTCATCATTATATATCTTTCTATCTATACCTCTTTCATTCTCTCCCTCTTTCATTCTTTCTTTCACTCTTTCTCATCCATCTATCCATCCATCATTATATATCTATACCTGTTTCTTTCATTCTTTCTTTCACTCTCTCATCCATCTATCCATCCATCACTATATATCTTTCTATCTATACCTCTCTCTTTCATTCTTTCTTTCACTCTCATCCATCTACCCATCCATAATTATATATCTTTCTATCTATACCTCTCTCTTTCATTCTCTCTCTCTCTTTCATTCTTTCTTTCACTCTTTCTCATCCATCTATCCATCCATCATTATATATCTTTCTATCTATACCTCTCTCATTCATTCTTTCTTTCACTCTCTCATCCATCTATCCATCATTATATATTTATCTATACCTCTCTTTCATTCTCTCTCTCTTTCATTCTTTCTCTTTCATTCTCTCTCTCTCATCCATCTCTTGCTATATATCTTTCTAGCTACCTATGCCTCTCTCTCTCTCTCTTTCATTCTCTCTCTTTCATTCCCTCTTTCATTCTCTCTCTCATCCATCTATCCACCCATCACTATATATCTTTCTATCTATACTCTCTCTCTCTCATTCTCTCTCTCTCTTTCTCTCTCTCATTCATCTATCCATCCATCGCTATATATCTTTCTATCTATACCTCTCTTCTCTTCTCTCTCTCTCATTCTCTCTTATCCATCTATCCACCCATCACTATATATCTTTCTATCTATACTCTCTCTCTCTCTTCTCTCTCTCTCTTTCTCTCTCTCATTCATCTATCCATCCATCACTATATATCTTTCTCTATACCTCTCTTTCATTCTCTCTCTCATTCTCTCATATCCATTTATCCATCCATCGCTATATTTCTATCTATACTCTCTCTCTCTCATTCTCTCTCTCTCTTTCTCTCTCTCATTCATCTATCCATCCATCACTATATATCTTTCTATCTATACCTCTCTTTCATTCTCTCTCTCATTCTCTCATATCCATCTATCCATCCATCACTATATATCTTTCTATCTATACTCTCTCTCTCTCATTCTCTCTCTCTCTTTCTCTCTCTCATTCATCTATCCATCCATCACTATATATCTTTCTATCTATATCTCTCTCTCTCTCTCTCTCTCTCTCGTATCCATTTATCCATCCATTGCTATCTTTCTATCTATACTCTCTCTCTCTCTCTCATTCATCTATCCATCCATCGCTATATCTCTCTCTCTCTCTCTCTCTCTCATTCATCTATCCATCCATCACTATATATCTTTCTATCTATACTCTCTCTCTCTCTCTCTCCTTTCTCTCTCTCATTCATCTATCCATCCATCTATATCTCTCTCTCTCTCATTCTCTCTCTCTCTCTCTCTCTCATTCATCTATCCATCCATCGTATATATCTTTCTATCTATACCTCTCTCTCTCTCTCTCTCTTCTCTCGTATCCATTTATCCATCCATCGCTATCTTTCTATCTATACTCTCTCTCTCTCTCTCTCTCTCTCATTCATCTATCCATCCATCGCTATATCACTCTCTCTCTCTCTCTCTCTCTCTCTCTCTCTCTCTCTCCCACTCCCACTCCCCTATTCTTACTCTGTCTTGTCTACATATCAACCGTCTCGGGGCATCGCGGGGCTTCGGCGTCCGAGCGCTCCGGGTCGGGGAGAAGCGCCTCTGCTCCCTTGCGGCGTCCAGCGGCCCAAGCGGGTCGTGCGACCGCCCTGCCCCCCGCCCCCGCCCCCTCTGCAGCTGCTGACACTGCCCCCCCCCCCTCCGCAGGCTCGGGGCGGGGCGTCGCGGGGCGGGGCGGGGCCAGAGGCTGCGCAACCATGTGGTTCTGGTTACGGCTGGGCAGCCGCGGCTCCAGCGAGGAGCCCCGGGGAGGCATGGAGGGCTCGGCTGGCCGGGCGCTCCGCGGTCTGCCCGCCGGACGCCGCTGGCTGCTGCTGCTGTTGGCGCTGGGACCGCTTCGCTCCGGAGCCGCCGAGGCTGCAGGTCAGGCGGGGGCTTCACCTTTGGGACGTCCGGGCAAAGTGCAGGGAGGACGGGGGTGGGGTGGTCTTCGGGCTCTGAGTCGTAAGAAGCGGGGGAGGGGAGAACAAAAAAAAAAGCAAAAAAAACCCCCTGCTTTCCATCCGGAGCGGGGAGACGAAGAAAGCCGCTCTTTCCTCCAAAGCCCATCATGCACAGCCGCGGCCGCGCCCACCGCCCAACCGGGGTCGCCTTCCCTAGCTTTGCCCTTTGGATCCAAGCCCCCCACCCAAAAGAGCTTCAGACGCTCCAAGCAACTCCAAGCAACCTTGGGGGAGGGTTCCTGGTCTCTTTTTTGGGGGGTGGGTGGGGAGGGGTCCCTCCGAGCGCTGTTGGGGAGACGAGCAGGGCTCCTGCCTGGCTGGGGGTGGTGGTGACCAAGGACGACCCCCCTCCCCTTCCAACAAACCCCACCCCCCTCCCCAAATCCAGAAGGGACCTTCCAAAAACTTGAGAAGAAACTTTTGAGAAACATCTTTAGAATCTGCAAGGAGGACTTTCTTCCTTCCTCTTCCTCACTTCCCCGGGGTTTTTTTGCGGCACGGAGTTCGAAATTTGGGTGGGTGGGTGGGTGGGGTTCCCTCCCTGACTGTCTCCCTTGAGACCCCGGCCCAAATCCAGCCTCTGGGGATGTCTTGCTCGCCTTCGCCGTCCGTCCAAAGACGCTTGAATTGGATTGAAAGGACGGCAGGGCGATGAATGAAAAAAAAAAAAAAAAAAAGTCTTGAACCCCGTTTGGGGAAGGTTTGTGGGGGGTCTTATCCAGGCTTTGGCTGGGGGGAGGGCAAGGGCTGTCCCAGCTGCCTCCCTTCCCCCACCCCTCCAAATCCTGCATTTCCTCCGTGGGAATTTGGGGAGGGGGCTTCGCATTGGTTGGGGGAGCAAATCTCCTCCTAAAGAAATCTTTGCCCCTGGAGACTTTTTGGAAGGGGGTCCTTGATCGCATCCAGCCGGGCAGGAGCCCTGCTCGTCTTCCCAGTTAGGAGGGAACAACACCCCCCCCAAATCCCCCAAATTTCGAACTCCGTGCCGCAAAACCCCGGGGAAGTGAGGAAGAGGAAGGAGACAAAGTCCTCCCCCAGATTCTAAAGATGTTCCTCAAAAGTTTCTTCTCAAGTTTTTGGAAGGTTCCTTCTGGATTTGGGGAGGGGGGTGGGGTTTGTTGGAAGAGGGGAGGGGTCGTCCTTGGTCACACCCAGCCGGCCAGGAGCCTTGCTCGTCTCCCCAGCAGCGCTCGGAGGGAGACCTCCCCCAAAAAGAGACCAGGAACCCTTCCCCAAGGTTGCTTCGAGTTGCTGAGAGTCCGGGCGTCTTAAGCTCTTTTTTTTGGGGGGCGTTGATCCAAAGGGCAAAGTTAGGGAAGCCCACCCCGGTTGGGCGGTGGGCGCGGCCGCGGCTGTGCACGATGGGCTTTTCGGAGTTCCTTTCCCCCGAGTGGAGAAGTTTTGGGACAAAACTTTGCTCCCCAACAAGTTGGGAAGGAAAGATTTTGGTTGGGCTCCTTGGATCCCGGTTTCTTTCGCTGCTGCCGTTCTTCTTCCCCGGGAGACATTCCTTCCTTCTTTCCTTCCTTCCCTCCCTTCCTCCCTCCCTCCCTCCTTCCTTCCCTCTCTCGTGGCTTCGGGATCTGGCCCGGCTCCATCATGCCTCTATATGGCCGAGTTGGGGTTGCAAACAGCGGGTCAGAGCAGCCCAGCCTCGCCTCGACCCCGCCAGGCAGGCCAAGCGCCAGTCGCTCCTCGCTCCCTTTGCGGGGGGGGGGGGGGGCGGGAAGCCAACTGGCCGCGAAGAACCGTTTGTTCCTCCCGCCCAGCCCTGCATCCAACCCCGCCTCTCCCAGCCGCGGCGGAGGGTTTAGCACTGTCCCGCCTTCTGACGGTTTCTGCTGCTCCCGAGACAAACGGATAGAAAACTCGCGGCACAAAAAGACCCAACAAGCGGCCTCTCTCGCTTTCTCCCCCTCTCTCCCCTCTCTCTATCGTCTCTCTTTTCTTTCTATTGATCTTTCTTTCTTTCTCTTTCTTTCTACCTTTCTTTCTCTTTCTTTCTGTCTACCTACCTATCTATCAATCTATCTTTTTCTTTCTATCTGTCTGTCTGTCTGTCTGTCTGTCCGTCCATCTTTCTTTCTTTCTTTCTTTCTTTCTTTCTTTCTTTCTTTCTTTCTTTCTTTCTTTCTTTCAATTTATCTTTCTTTCTATCTATCTATCTTTCTCTATCTATCTATCTATCTTTTTCTTTCTATCTATCTATCTTTCTTTCTTTCTTTCTTTCTTTCTTTCTTTCTTTCTTTCTTTCTTCTTTCTATCTTTCTATCTTTCTATCTTTCTATCTTTCTATCTATCTTCCTTTCTCTTTCTTTCAATTTATCTTTTTACTATCTATCATCTATCTATCTATCTATCTATCTATCTATCTATCTATCTATCTATCTATCTATCTATCTTTTTCTTTCTATCTTTCTCTCTTTCTTTCAGTTTATCTTTTATCTATCTATCTATCTATCTATCTATCTATCTATCTATCTATCTATCTATCTTTCTTTCTATCTTTCTTTCTTTCTTTCTCTCTATTTCTTTCTTTTTCTTTCTCTCTCTCTCTCTCTTTCTTTTTCTTTCTTTCTCTCTATATTATCTAATCCAACTCAGAAAGCTCGAACTTCCCAAAAGGAGCTGCTGATCCAGTTCTACAGAGGAATGATGGAGTCTGTCATCTGCACCTCTATAACTGTCCGGTTTGGTTCTGCAACCCAACAGAACAGACACAGACTCCAGAGGATAATTAGGACTGCAGAAAAAAACAGTTACTACCCACCTGCCTTCAATTGAGGACCTGTATACTGCACCCTAAAGAGGGTTTCAAAAAGAGGGTTGTGAAAATATTTACAGGCCCCTCACATCCTGGACATAAACTGTTTCAACTCCCACCCTCAAAACGACGCTATAGAGCCCTGCACACCAGATCAACTAGACGCAAGGACAGTTTTTTTTCCTGAAAGCCATCACTCTGCTAAACAAATAATTCCCTCAACACTGTTCAACTATTTACAAAGTCTGCACTACTATTAGTGTTAATCTTCTCACCACTCCTTATCACCCATCCCCTCCCACTTGACGGTTTTCTAGTATGATTTGATGGCTTATTGTACCCTATGACTATCATTAAGTGTTGTACCTGATGATTCTTGACTCTTGACGAATGTATCTTTTCTTTTATGCACACTGAGAGCATTTGCACCAAGACAAATTCCTTGTGTGTCCAATCACACTTGGACAATAAAAAATTCTATTCTATTCTATTCTATTCTATTCCATTCCATTCCATTCCATTCCATTCCATTCCATTCCATTCTATTCTATTCTATACATACATACATATCATCCATCTATCATCTATCTCTCATTCTCATCTATCGTCTATTTATCATCTCTCTATATTTATCTAATCTATACACATGTATCATCTGTCTATCTATCTGTCTGTCTATCTATCTATCTATCTATCTATCTATCTATCTATCTATCTATCATCTATCTACTCTCTCCCATCCATCCATATCTATCTATCTATCTATCTATCTATCTATCTATCTATCTATCTATCTATCTATCTATCTATTTTTTAATTCCTGGTGGGATGATAGACGTGTGTTTATCCCAAGTGTGTTTAAATCCACATTTAAATTTCTGTCCTTTCCCACGAGGTTTAACTGAGCTGGCAACCTTTTGCGGGAGCTGCGTCATACATTACAGGGACTCCTTGGCTTACAACCGTTCGTTCAGTGACCCATTCGAAGTTATGACACTGAAAAAAGTTGTCTACACTTAGCCCGTTGCAGCCTCCCCCTGGTAATGCTTGATGAAGGGGTCAGACTGGAAGACCTCCGGGGTCCCTCGCCGCTCTGTCCTGACTCTAGGGGTGCCAGGGTGAGAGAAGGCCCTGACTCCAGCAAAACAGAGTCATTTTGTGCAAAAGGGGAAATTGGATACGGAGAGCGTGGAAAACGGTTTGTCTTTTTTTTTTTTTTTCAAGCTTCCTGTTAGAGGGTGGTTTACACCCCCCCACCCTCCGCCCCTCCACCCCCCACCCATGAAAACTTTGCATAGAGGTGAAGGATTTGACCGAGTCAGCAAAGGTTCCCTTCTGGGTTTGGTACAAGTTGTGTCGGTTTGCAGAGAAAGGATGATGGTCAGGACAAAGAGACAAATTGCTGAGTGCTCCTTTCCAGGAAATCTTCGCACTGTTGAACGATTGGGAAATCCAGAGGTTATTTATAAAGGATGACACCATCTCCAGTTTGTCTCTGGCCTCCAAGGAGCTGGGAGAATAAAATGCGTAATGAAAACAAATGTAATGAAAACAAATGGAAGGCAGAAGGGAGGAGGAGGAGAAGAAAGGGAGGGAGGGCCACGAAGAAAGAGAGAAAGAGGAGGAAGGAGGAAGGAAAGAAGGAAGGAGAAAGACAGAGGGAGGGAGAGTATAAGAAGGGAAGAGGGAAGGAGAAAGGAGGAAAGAAGGAAGGAAGGAGAAGGAAGAAAGGGAGGGAGGGAGGGAGGAAGGAGGGGAGTAGGAAGAAGAAGGAAGGGTGGAAGGATTGAGGGAGGAAGATGAAGGAGAGAGGAAGAGAAGAGGAAGGAGAAGGAGAGAGGGAAGAATGAAGGAAGGAGAAAGAAGGATGGAAGAAGGAAGGAAGGAGGAGAGTAGGAAGGATTGAGGGAGGAAGATGAAGGAGGGAGGAAGAGAAGTGGAAGGAGAAAGAGAGTGGAAAGAATGAAGGAGGGAGAAAGAGGGATGGAGGGAGGGAGGAAAAGGAGGAGAAGGAGAGTAGGAAGAAGAAGAAAGGGTGGAAGGAGGGACGGAGGGAAGAAGAAGGAGTCAGGAGGAGAAGAGGAAGGAGAAGGAGAGTGGAAAGAATGAAGGAAGGAGAAAGAGGGAGGGAGGGAGGAAGGAAAGAAGAAGGAGAGGCGGAAGGGCTGAAGAGCGAGAGGGGAGACAGGAGAAAGAGGGAGGAAGGAGGATGAAGAGGAGGATTGAAGGAGGAGGAGAAAGGAGAAGGAGGAAGAATGAAGGAAGGAAGAAGATTAGAATAAAGGGAAGAGGGAGAGAGGGAAAGAGGGAAGGAAGAAGAAAAGGGAGTAGAAAGGGAGGGAGAGATGATGGAAGAGGGAGAGAAAGAGATGGAACAAAGGGAAGGAAGGAAAAAGACATGGACAAGAGCACTTCCAATTGTTGGATGCCACTTTTCCAAAATTTTCTTCCTTCTCTTTGGGAAGAGAAAGGCCAGAATTCCCTACTGCGTTCTGGCCAGGAAGTCCCTTCCCAGACGGGCCAGAAGAGCAGAGCAGATGGTAAGAGGGCTGGCCAAAAGTTTTGTCCATGGAGTTGGGAAGGTGAGTGCGGTACCTACCAAAAGCTCACGGAGAAGAAGGAGAACGGGCCCCAACACACACACACAGACACCACACACCCACACACCCACCCACACACTGCAGAGAGGAAGGACACTGAAGATTTCACTTCTAGTTTTCTCCTCCTGCTTCTCCTTGGGCCTGACCATGGTCGGTTTCAAGTTTCCTTTTGAAGGAGAAGAGAAATTGTAGGCATTTGGGCAACTGACAGGGGGGGGGGCTGTCCTCACAACTGCTTTGGAGACGAGGTGGACAGAAGCTTCCTTGAAGGTCCAACTGTCCCTTCCCTGCAGCCTCCTGGACTTCTCGCCCTACCATGAAACCAGAGAAACTCGCCGTCTCTTGGTAATTGGTCCAAAGTCCCCCAATTGGCTTTCATGTCCTGAAGTGGGATTAGAACTCACATTGTCCTGGTGAATGGCCCAAAGTAACCCAATGCCTGAGGTGGGACTAGAACTCACCGTCTCCTGGTGATTGGCTCAAAGTCATCAAATTGGCTTTCAAGCATGAAGTAGAACTAGAACTCACCGTCTCCTGGTGATTGGCCCAAAGTAACCCAATGCCTAAGGCAGGACTAGAACTCACATTCTCCTGGTGATTGCCTCAACATCCCCCAATTGGCTTTCATGCATAGAGTGGGACTAGAACTCACCGTCTCCTGGCGATTGGCTCAAAGTCCCCCAATTGGCTTCCATGCCTGAGGTGGCACTAGAACTTACCATCTCCCGGTTTTTAGCCTGGTGCCTTCACCACTAGACAAAAGTCACAGGAAGCCCCATTGCTCCATCTCTCCTAACCCATTTGGAAATGGTTGCTGCTGGAGGAAGGAGTTCACCTTTTCTCCAGAAAGGAGACAGGCCAGGAGGGAACGCTTCGCTGAGACCCTTCCTGAAATTGGGAAGAGAGGAGAACCAGAGAGACCTCAAAAATAGAAAGGTGTCCAAGGTAAAGCATCCCCCACCAACGCCCTCTTTCTTCACAATCACATGAGCCCAGAAAGGCCAATTCTCAAGAAACGGAGAAGAAGTTCTCCAGAACAGGGGTCCCCAACCACCGGGCCCCGGACCGGTCCCGGTCCGTGGATCGTTTTGTACTGGGCCGCAAAGAATGAAAGTAGGGCCTACTTTGGGGCGCCGCCATCTTGTTTCGACGGCGCTTGAGAAAGTGCTTCCGGGCGAGCTTGTCGGTCGTCGGTTGGAAAGCGGCGTTTGGGTGCTGAAGTGCCTTAGTTTCGTCGAAGAGGGGGGGGCGGCTTGAGCGAAGAGCCATCCCGATGGCGGTGGAGTCTCGCGTTACTCAGGAGGAGATTAAGAAAGAGCCCAAAAGCCCATCGACCGAGAAGGTACAAAGGAGGAGTGAAGGTGGCGGGGAGAAGCGGGGGACGGCTGGCTGGCCGGTCGCTCGGCTCGCCTTGCCTTGGTCGTGCGTGCTGATGCGTACCTGTCCGTGGATCATTTTGTACTTTTACTGGGCGCAAAGAATGAATAATCGTGAAACTGGTCCCTGGTACAAAAAAGGTCGGGGACCACTGCTCCAGAAGATGGAAATGGTTCTCCTTCATCAAAGAGGTGGTGGTTGTGACCGCTTCGATTTTCTGCTGGTTTCCTCTCTACGCCGGAAGCCACCCAACCTGGTTTAGTCTTCCAAGATCGGAGAGTGATGCCAGCTGCCACCGCCCACAGCCGTGTTTTTCTACCACAGCAGGAAGGTGGTGAGCTGGAGAAGAACGTTCTCCTCTCCTGTTTCTCACTGTGCAACCATTGAGGACCAACATCTCAACCTGTCAAGGCCATCCAGATCATTCCTGAAAAAAACAAAACAAAAAAACCCTCCCAGTTCAAGTTAAGTTCCCACCCTATGCTGACCCAGCTTTGATCCCACAACACACTCAGTCTGGTCTGTAGCTGAACTTCAACCATCAAGACCAACCGGGATACCTTCAAAGGTCACTCCCAGTTAGAGCTGGGTTCACACAACGTGGTGACCCAGGTTTCATCTCACAACACAATCTGTCTGTAGCTGACCCAGGACTTCCCCCCCAAAACCTACTGCCAATCAGAATTGGGTTCACACAACACGGTGACCCAGGTTTTCATCCCACAACACAATCAATTTGGTCTTTAGCTGAGATCCTCACCTGTCAGGACCATCTGGGACATCCGAAAAACTCACTCCCAAGTTAGAGTGTCAACTCATAAAACTTCCCTATGCCTGTTTTCGAGTTGCCATAAACAAGGGGGGTGGGAATCTGAAGGAGACAGTACGGCAGTTTAAAACCAGAAGCACATTCCATGCTTATCTTACAAAGATTGTAGCAAGGCTACCGGATCTTCTTCCCCTGAAAAGCCTTCATTGGAGAATGTGATTGATGACACCCCCCAAAAATGCTTCATTGGAGGACGTGATGGATGACATCCAGCAGTGCTTCATTGGAGAATCTGATTTATGACACACCCAGCAGGGGGGAAAACAGGGTCACAGGTGACTGTAAATTACGCATGCCAGAGTTGGCTTCATTTAGGTTCATGCTGGCATGTTGCTCCTAATAAATCTTTTGAATTCTTTTGAAGCTTGGCTCAAAGCTCACGATTTAATTAGGGCAATCGCCGGAACCCTGACATAGAGCTTGGTTCCCACAGCATGCTGACTTAGGTTTCATCTCACAACACAATCTGTCCGTAGCTGTTGTGGTTCGCCAGCAGCAGGTGCGGACGACTGAGGTCTCGGAGAGCGAGGACTCCGAGGAGGGTCCTGCGTGGGATGCAGGGATGGGGCCAGGACTATCGGAGAGTGGGGTGCTGCCTTTGGAGATTGTGGAGGCTGGCAGCAATGAGGAAGAGGCCCCCGAGGAGCCTGTGCCCAGTGCACGTGCATGCAGGGCTGCTTGAAGGAAAGAGCAGCTGCAGCAGCATGGGCGACTCGGGAGTAAGGTTGCAAGGTAATGGTTCCTCCCTGAGAAGATAAAAGTCAGCTGAGAAACCGGAATTCTTTGCAGGAAGCAAAGCAGTTTTTGCACGCAAGCCTGGCGGACGTTTGGATGATCTTGGTTGGTGTTTGGAGACTCTTTGTGTTTGAAATATTTCTTGGTAACTTTATCTCGTGTTCTTGGCAGCCTTGGACCACCTTGGCAAGGCTCGTTCTTATCAGGGACGATTGGTTTGAAACAGCCTTTTAACCAGGAAGGAACGGAATTCGTAAAGAAACTTTAAAAGGTTGTGCTGTTACCTTTGTCTCGTGTTTGCTTCCTTGGAACCAGGTTTGGGTCGGAACAGTAGCTGAGTTTGATCTATCAAGTCCACCCAGGACTTCCCCGAAACCTACTGCCAATCAGAGCTGGGTTCACATGACCTGGTGACCTAGGTTTGATCCCACAAACCCAGTCTGCAGCTGAGCATGTTGTGGGAACGTAGCCATGACGTGGTCATCCCCAATCTGTTCCTCACATTTCAATTGACTGCTTCTCATAAAAGGTTGCAAATGTTCATTCATTTGAATGCAGCCAGAGAAAACAAGCTCTGCACCGTCCAGGAA